>NW_017307016.1:613928-618809 GCF_000935625.1 Nanorana parkeri
GCTGGGACTCTCTAACCCTGAGGCTGGGACTCTCTAACCCTGAGGCTGGGACTCTCTAACCCTGAGGCTTGGACTCTCTAACCCTAAGGCTGGGACTCTATAACCCTAAGGCTGGGACTCTATAACCCTGAGGCTGGGACTCTATAACCCTGAGGCTGGGACTCTATAACCCTGAGGCTGGGACTCTCTTACCCTGGGGCTGGGACTCTCTTACCCTGGGGCTGGGACTCTCTAACCCTGGGGCTGGGACTCTCTAACCCTGAGGCTGGGACTTTCTAACCCTGGGGCTGGGACTCTCTAACCCTGAGGCTGGGACTTTCTAACCCTGGGGCTGGGACTCTCTAACCCTGAGGCTGGGACTTTCTAACCCTGGGGCTGGGACTCTCTAACCCTGAGGCTGGGACTTTCTAACCCTGGGGCTGGGACTCTCTAACCCTGAGGCTGGGACTTTCTAACCCTGGGGCTGGGACTCTCTAACCCTGAGGCTGGGACTTTCTAACCCTGGGGCTGGGACTCTCTAACCCTGAGGCTGGGACTTTCTAACCCTGGGGCTGGGACTCTCTAACCCTGAGGCTGGGACTTTCTAACCCTGGGGCTGGGACTCTCTAACCCTGAGGCTGGGACTTTCTAACCCTGGGGCTGGGACTCTCTAACCCTGAGGCTGGGACTTTCTAACCCTGGGGCTGGGACTCTCTAACCCTGAGGCTGGGACTTTCTAACCCTGGGGCTGGGACTCTCTAACCCTGAGGCTGGGACTTTCTAACCCTGGGGCTGGGACTCTCTAACCCTGAGGCTGGGACTTTCTAACCCTGGGGCTGGGACTCTCTAACCCTGAGGCTGGGACTTTCTAACCCTGGGGCTGGGACTCTCTAACCCTGAGGCTGGGACTTTCTAACCCTGGGGCTGGGACTCTCTAACCCTGAGGCTGGGACTTTCTAACCCTGGGGCTGGGACTCTATAACCCTAAGGCTGGGACTCTATAACCCTGAGGCTGGGACTCTGTAACCCTGGGGCTGGGACTCTGTAACCCTGAGGCTGGGACTCTATAGCCCTGAGGCTGGGACTCTATAATGCCCGGGGCTGGGACTCTGTAACCCTGAGGTTCGGACTCTGTAACCCTGAGGCTGGGTTCACACCTAGGCGTTTTTCTGCGCTATCGTACTCGCGGAAAAACGCTCAAACAGGGAAATGCCATTATTTTCAATGTGCATGGTTCCCATCTGGGTGGTTTTCCGCGAGTACGAACGTGCGGGAAACCGCCCTACGCCCAAAGAAGTACATGTACTTCTTTGGGGCGTTTTGGTCGGGCGGTTCCATTGGGATACAGCCAAGTATCCCTCGGAAACGCGCGTTTTTCGCGCGTTTTTTTACCGCGAATCGCGGTTAAAAAAACACGCGAAAAACGTTCATATTCAATCCGCCTAGGTGTGAACCCAGTCTGAGGCTGGGACTCTGTAACCCTGGGGCGGGACTCCTTATACAGGCGCTGAGCCGAATCTTGTATTTGCTGACAATAAGCCGTGTTGATTTTGTCATTCTGTTGAATATAATCCATTTTTTTATTTGATTGTTTGCGGAAAAGAATAAAAGTTTATTTGCTGATGACGGGTGATATCCGCCCCGAATATTACAATATTATTTCATTTTTTTTTTTCTTCAAGCTCAACAACTTTATATGCAGTTATCTGGAAATCGAAAATTGTGTGTTGGCTTCGTATCATTCCCAGAGCAACGGCCTGGATAAAAAAATTAATGATAACCTCAAGAGGCAAGTTTTTTAAATCAAGTTTTATCTTTTAATTTGAACTTTGGTGCTCGGGTTTCAGTTCAAACCAGTTTAATTACAACGGGCGGACGGGTTACTCTCGAATGCGGGTGAACTTTAGATTGTAAGCTCTCAGGGGCAGGGCCCTTCTTACAATTGTACTGTGATTGTAATCAGGGCCGGATTTACTCTCCCTGCCGCCCCAAGGCCAGGTTCCACAATACGCCACCCCCCCCTCCCCATCAATTGAGAATGGCAACCAAATGGCAGGGGGGCGGGGGTTTAACGGAAGCCGGCGGAGAGGTGAGTGTTTTCATTACTGATCAAAAATTTTAACGATTCATCTGGCAATTAATATTTAATTTCCGCAGCCCTACATAATAATACTTTTTAAAAACGTCCTTTCCCGATCGCTGCCCCATGCGCGCACACAAGCGGGAAACCATAGACGTTTTAATCGCTTTTTATGGGAGTGTGCAGACCCCCCGGGGGCCACCACCAGCTATCCCGGGGGCTCCGTTTCCCTCCGCGCGGGCCCGGGGACTGGTCACGGCACGGTGTCACTCTGTCATTTCTCCAGGTGCTGTAGCAGCAGAGGAACTTGGAGAAGCAGATCTCGGCTTCCTCAGCTTCTTTGGGGGGTCCTTAGGTGACATTAGGGGTCTAATGGATCCTCTGATGTCTCCATAAAGAGGACCCGTCACTTTATCTGTGCTTTCACATAGGGGGCTTGTTGGTCCCCCCCAATGCGACAAAGAAGGCAAACGTGACCCTTCCCTATGCTATCTAAAGCTAAAAAAAATGTTTTTTGGGGCTGGAGTTACACTTAAAAAATTTACCTGTTCCGACTTACATACAAATTCAACTTAAGTACAAACCTACAGTCCCTATCTTGTATGTAACCCGGGGACTGCCTGTGTGTGTATGTGTATATGTATATATGTATATGTATATATGTATATGTATATATGTATATGAACTGTCTTTAGCTCGCCTTTTTTTTATTTTATTCATTCTAGAGTTATCCGTAGATACGTCAACGAAAAGCAAAGCAGCTGGGATGTGCACCTGGACGCCATGTTGTTTTCTATGAGATCGAAAATCCAAACCACGACCAAGCACTCCCCCTTTCTCCTCATGTACGGGAGGGAGGCGGTCTTCCCCTGTGAAGTTCCGGTTGACCTTTCGGTGAGTGTGTTTTTTTTTTGTTTTTTTTTGGGTCACAGCTACAGTCCATTCCTGTGTGTGTGTGTGTGTGTGTGTGTGTACAATGATTGTTTAGTGTATACAGATCTCACCTGGCTCTGTGTACTTTCTTTACCCATCATAAGTGGCACATAACATTTTACAGTTATTTCTTACTTAAAGGAGAAGTACAGGGTCAGTGTTTTCCCCCCATAGTTCTCCTCAGGGTAACGGGAGGACACAAACTAGCGTCTTCCCATCACCCTAAGCTCAGTATATAGGGAGCTACAGCTCGCGGTATACTGAGATGCCGCAGCTGAAGCGGATCCCGACAATTATGTCTGGATCCGCCCAGCTGCGTGACTGACAGCTGGCTCTGCCTATCTAGAGGCAGAGCCGTCTGTACCCGCCCCCTCCCCCGTCCGTTCTGCCAGTCAGTGGAGGGGGGGAATCCCTGCGGGGAGAGGCGAGTGACAGTCACGGCTCTCTGCAGAGACATGATCGAGAAGTGAGCGAAAAAGAAAAATTCCAGTGCAGAGGAGGAGGCTATTAAAGTTAGGAGACAATACATACTACAGTGTAAAATTGTATTTCACTCCTTGTATTTTGGGACCCATAGCTCCCAAAATAAACTGAAAATGAGGACATTTACAATTACCTTCCGTTAGCTACACTAATTAATGTGCATATTATTATTATTGTCAAAACTGTAAACAAAATATATATATATTGCCAAAAGTATTGGGCCCCTCCCCCTCCAAATCATTGGATTCAGGTGTTCCAATCCCCTCCATGGCCCCCGGTGTATAGGATGAGGCACCTCGGCATGCAGACGCTTCTACAAAGACTGGGATGCCATTAGAGTTCATGTGCGTGTAAAGGTGTCCCGATACTTCTGGCAATATGGTGTATATATAATTTTGGTAATTTTTGTTGTTGTTGATCATTATCGGTAATATTTTTATCGTGACATAATCTCAGTGACACTCGGTGGTGTTTTTTTTGCCTTTGCAGGTGTCGTCCATCATTCTGCCGGAGGACGAGCACACCTATGCCATGTTCCTGGAGGACAAGAAAACGTTGATGGAGTCGCTGAGGGTAACTACGATGGAAAACATTGAAAAGGCGCAAGATAAACGGAGGATGTCTTATAAGAGGAACATAGATGAAGTGGAAGGAACGAGTCTTCAGTGCCCCTCGTCCTTCACCCAATAAACTCTCCTCCCCCCGCTTGTCAAATTCCTTTTATATTAAACGAAAAACGTCCCTCAATGTAGATCGTCAGTCACGTCGTGCAGCGATGTAGATCCTTGTCAGCCACGACGATGCCCGCCACCCACCGGCTCCACGAAAGAAAAGAATCGCCCGCCGCCTCATCCGCCCCCGACTAACCCCGCCCGCCAGTGACAGCTCCGCTCCGGAATGTAAACAAAGGGGCGGAGCAAGTCACAGAATAAGATGGCCGGTATGGCTATTGCTTTTAGAGCAGGGGGTCTCAAACCTACGGCCCTCCAGCTGTGGTGGAACTACAAATCCCAAGATTCTCACAGCCACGACTCCCGGAGAGAGATGCATCATGGGATTTGTAGACTCACCCCACAGCTGGAGGGCCAGAGGTTTGAGACACCTGAGCCAAACAGCGCTGTGTGTATTCACCAACGAGGGATGGCAATCGTACGCACGCGCAGTAACCCCAGCGGTAGAATCCGATGGCTATTCCCGCGCATGCGCTGTAAAAAAGTATGGCCACATCCGACGGCCAGCCATCCTCGCTGTGATGTCGGCCCGTCGTGGTTGCGGTGATGCGCGGTAAGCTGCTTTTTCATTGCGCCAGCTGGAAGTGAAAGGCATTGGCTGGTCTGACAGAACCCCCCGGACGTCAAACTGGCCACAGGACAGATTATACGGCTACGTCTCGTCGGCCACCTTCG
>NW_017307016.1:618830-620158 GCF_000935625.1 Nanorana parkeri
TTGGGTGGACTGGCTGTATATTTTTCTTCCAGACGTTTCGCTGGTCATCCCACCAGCTTTCTCCATTCAGAATGGGGAAAAATTGGGTGAATGTTCCAATCCACATAATCTGTGAAATCAGAACCAGCACGGGGGTCAGAGACCTCATGGAGATAAGGTGTTGCTTGTATTTACATGGTTGAAGCTAGCAGGTGTCACCCCCAGTGTGGCAGACAATAGAGGTCACCCCAATATTCAAGCTTGGGGGGAGGGATAAGACATCTATTGTCATGTGTCCATATAAGGGCAATGATGGCATCCCACCCCTTTGTTTCTGGGTGTGTATTTTATTATTAAATGTGACTAGGGGTGAGCTCAGGTTCAGAACGAGCCCAGTCTGAGCCTGAGGTCCCCCCAAAAGTGATTGTGGCACGGGGCCACCCATCCAGTCAGCGGCAGGCCATGGCATTCCCCTCCCAGCAGCTGCAAATAAACAGTGGGGCGGGGTGCCTGTGCTGACGTCATTGATCTTGTATGGCCATATTGGGTCAATGTCACTGAATACAGCCATGTGTCCATATAAGGGCAATGATGTCACAGGCTCCCGCCCCTTTTGTGTCTATTTTATTATATGTAATTAGGGAGGAGTTCAAGTTCAGGATGAACCCGAGCCGATCCAAACCCAGTTTTGACATGGGGCCGCCCAACCAATCAGCTGCAGGCCAAGGGATTCCCCTCCCAACAGACCTTATATGGCCATATTGGGTCAATGTCACTAGCCATGTGTCCATATAAGGTCAGTGATGTCACAGACACCCGCCCCTTTGTTTATGTATGTGTAATGAGGGAGGAACTCAAGTTCCGAATGAACCCGATCCAAACCCAGTTTTGACATGGGGCCACCCATACAATCAGCTGCAGGCCTGGGGCATTCCCCGCTCAGCAGCTGCACATAAGCAGAGGGGCATGGTGCTTGTGCTGTCATCATTGGCCTTATATGGCCATCTTGGGTCAATGTCACTGAGCAAATATAATGTGTCCATATAAGGGCAATGATGTCACAGCATCCCTCCCCTTTGTTTATCTGCAGCTTAAAACCAGCAACCAATGAAGATAATAGGTGACTGCAATCATGGAGGCTCAACATCACATGTGGGCGTTACCTAGGCTGGTCTGTATGCAAACACAGCCTGCCTAGGAACGCCCACTTTTCCAAACTCCCACCCATTCAGGCATTTTTATATTTGCATAACTCCTCCCATTGCTTGCATCAAGGCTGAGGGCTCGAGTAAGTACTGAGGAAGGGTGCTGTAATGGTTTCAGGGAGCTATGTACAGCCCTGTCAGCCG
>NW_017307016.1:620932-624820 GCF_000935625.1 Nanorana parkeri
CCCCCTCCCCCCCAACATGATCTGCCTGCATTCTGTAGAGAAGCACAGAGACCCGGTGATGACATCACTGAGACAAAAATAAGGAATTTAATGGAAAGGATTTATTTAATCATCTCATTAGCATATTGATGAGGGGGAGGGGCTCAGGGAAGGCAAAATTGAACTTCAGCTTTAATTGAATGTTCCTACACAAGGAAACGGTTTGGGTTTGGAGTCTTTGAGGGTTTTGGGTCTTCTGGAGATAAAAGCAGCACTGGAACATGGGAGCGAAAGCTGATACTGCAAAAGCCTGAGTGTCCACGTTGGTTTGAAGCTGTAGGATGGGGGGATGGTCTCGGGGGAATCCTCATTGCCGGTGGTCACACGGCCCCGAAGTACGTCCGGTAGGCCTGGCGAAAGCCGACCCATTCGGAGAGCTGGTCGCAGGGCCGATAATTCTCACACTGCTCCTTCTTCACCTCCAGCTGAGGCTTTATACGCGGATAGAACCTGGACAAGGAAGGTCAAAAGGTCACCATTAGGGGCATCAGAACTGCTCTGCTCCCCATACAAGTCAATGGAGATACATTATGTAACAGGAAGACGTCAGAAAAAAGTCAGGAAGAAGGTGGAAGCGAGGTCAGACGCTTCTGTGAAGGACTTTTGAAGTCCATTCAGGGTCACCATCTACTTCCAGGACTGAGATGGGGGCTCAGAGATGACACAATCGTGTACATTCCGGTCAGGCCCGGATTTCCCACCCGGCCTCGGGGGCGGCAGAGCGCAGAGGGGCGGCAGCGGTGACCTTGTGGGGAGGTTGCGGGCGCCGGTGTCCGGTGTCCAATAACAAAGTTACATGGTTGCAGACTGATCACTGGGGGAGGGGAGACCGAGGACCTGTCTTTGCTCCATACAGCGTACTTACCTTTCATAATAGTCATAGGCTCGCCTGTGTCTTTTGATGAGGGCGTGTGCTGAGCTCCTCTGCATCTTCACGTCTGGAAGGAAAAATTTGAAAGGTCTTTGATTTCCATTAAAAGTAACAAGTTTTATGGGATTCACCTAAATCGCGGTATTGCTTTTTGTGCCCATCTATTGTCACTATCTATGTCTGGTCATTGCAAAGCCTGAATGGGGAACTCCTCCTCTGTGCCTTGTTGGCATCAAAGATGTAGATAGCACAAGGTGGGCAGGAGGTGCGCAACACCATTTATACTTGTGTTCAAATCACGGGGCCCTTCACCCTGAAACACTCTATAAACATTTGTACGGAGCCCAAAATGAACTTTATTCCTATACAGTATTTTCTTTCCAATGCACTGTATTTAATATACCACATACGGCCACTAGATGGCGCTCAGGAAAGACTTATTTATTCCCCATGTTCCTCATCGCCATCTAGTGGCCATAATGTAGTATTACATGACATACAAAATGACATTAGATTGCATCCATTTGCACAGATTGAACATTCACAGATAGGGATGCACCTATACTCCTATTGGCATCGGTGCCAATACTGTGTATTTGGGCAATGCCTATCCCGATAGCGGAAAGTCCGGTATCGGAAAGCCGGGCGGTGAGTCAATATATGCTGTCTGGCATCCTGATTGGCCCGGGAAGCCACCTGCATGCTCTCTCGTCACCAAAGAGCACGGAGCTGGCTTTCTGGCAAATCTGGAAGTATGGGGGCGGGTAATGACTTGCCCACGGGCTTCCTGATTGGTCGGGAAACCGCCTCCTTGCTTCCTCATCACCTGGTGACAAGGGAGCATGGAGATGATGCTTCACGCTGGCTGACTTCCTTAATGCGACTTTCGGTATCGACAAGTACAGGAAAAAATAATATCAGCGCTCGATAGCGATCCATAGAGATTTGCAGGGTGAATAGCTCTGCCTAAACCTGACCCCCATGAGTTATATGTATATGGAGTGTTACATGACTGTTTAATGTTCATAGAGTCATTCTAGGACGGACTTGCACTTTAACAAGGTGCAGCACATAAACGTCATGTACAAAGCATGTTCTGTATATAGGAAAATGATTTGGAATTAGGAATGCGTCACTGATGGGTAAGGATGTAATGAAAAGCCATCGGAGCAGTGGCGGAACTACCAGGGTCGCAGAGGTCGTGGCCGCGACCGTGCCCTGGAGTTCCGCCACTTGGAGGGGGCCCAGGACAGGAGGAAGGGTCACCTGGTGACCGCTGATTACCAGTCCCGGGACCTCTTCCCCATGTCCTGGGCCCTACATGCTTCACGCTGCTCCCCTCACCTTGTTCCGGGCGCAGCGTGAAGCATCATCCAGCCGGCGCGGCAGCCAATGAGTGGGAGCGGTGTAATCCCCGCCCCCTCATCACACAGAACTGCTGCCCAGTGCCGAATAGAGGTGCTGCGGACACGAAGGGGGAGACAGGGAGCTGGAAGCATGAAGGAAGGTGACATGGGGTCCGGGAGCGGAAAGCTGGGGACATGAAGGGGGAGATAATGGGGAGCTGGGGACATGAGGAGAGTGGGGGTTTTTTTCCTTCTCTAAATGTATCAATTTTGTTTAAAAAAAAAATAAAAGAATCTAATTTGTTTCTTCTTGGGGGGGTACCTTCATGGATTCTTGCATCGGGGCCCCGAGGTCACTAGTTACGCCACTGCGTCGGAGTGATATCTGTGTCTTACTGATCCCAGCCACCGTCACCCCCCCAGTGAGCAGAGAGAGATAAAAGGGGGAGATGCTTTACCTTTGGAATCGATCATCTTTCTTGATTTGTGAAGAGCGGGACCTGAAAGGAATGGAAGAAGAGAAGTTTTCTACTTTGTAAAGGATTTTGGAAAGATGAACGCACAATTACTCGCAGGATTGACGTCTTCAGTATATTGCTTTTTTACAAAACTCATGTAGCTGCTCTGTACTCTTCTCACCCAGACTGAGCCGGTGTCATTGCTAGATGCCTGGCTGTCATGTTCATCCCCTTTCTTCAATGCTTTGCCACTGACCCGGAACATGTGCATGCAAATCATACTGAATGGTGATAAGCCGAACGTACCGGGGTTTGGTAAGCTTACTTAAAAGGAGAACTATGGGGTCAGTGTTTTTCCCCATAGTTCTCCTAAGGGTAACGGGAGGACACAAACTAGCGTCCTCCCGTCACCCTAAGCTCAGTATATAGGGAGCTACAACTCGCGGTATACTGAGACCGCCGCAGCCGGGACGGATCCCGACATCGATGTCGAGATCCACCTAGCTGCGTGATTGACAACTAACTCTGCCTATCTAGAGGCAGAGCCAGCTGTACCCTCCCCCTCCCCCATCCGTTCCGCCAGTCAGGGCTGGAGGATCGGGGAGGGGAGGAATCCCTGCAGGGAGCCGTGACTGACAGTCAGGGAGATGCTCGAGAAGCGAGCGACGGTAGGTGTTCTCTCATTTCCCGATCTATTGAGCCGACGTGTGACAGTTTCATTGTCACACGTCGGCTCGAACTATGAGGTGAGTGAAAATCACTCATCTCATAGTTCTCCTTTAAGGGGGGGAAGCCCCCCCAATAAAAAAAATCAATGTGGGGTGCCCCCTTAAATTCATACCAGGTCCTTTTACAAGCACGCAGCCTAGCAGGCAAGGGGGTGGGAGTTGGCAAGCGTGTTTTCCCCCCTCTGGACCCATACCAAACCACACGCCACCAACATGGGGGGGGGGGGGTGCATATTAAAAAAGAGGACCCCCCTTAGCAAAGTGTCTTGTTCCTATGT
Source organism: Nanorana parkeri (assembly GCF_000935625.1). NCBI lineage: Eukaryota > Metazoa > Chordata > Amphibia > Anura > Dicroglossidae > Nanorana > Nanorana parkeri. Next base: position 624,653 of record NW_017307016.1, read on the forward strand.
CGATGAGGAAAAGGGCCTCTTCCGCACAGCCCTGGCTCGGTGGGTCTACGGGTGGGGTGCTAATCAGAATTTGGAAGCTTCCTTTAAGAATATAAGAGGCACCTAGATGCCGCCCCTCCCATGCTGCAGATCCATTGTCAATCATGTCCTCTAGCAAGCAGGGCCGGA
>NW_017307016.1:624839-633095 GCF_000935625.1 Nanorana parkeri
CCCCATGGAGATTGGCAGACCTGCAGGCTGCATACAAGTGATCTCTGTGACATCGCCGGGATCACTTGTACAAAACAAGCGGCGGCCTCCCCGCTGTACATTGAGCTCTGCTTGCCAAAAAGCCGGGCTAAATGTAGAAAACAAACTACCCGCCCGGAGCCCGGAACTGCATGTGCCAGGCATCGGGAGATAGGAATTCCACACCCCTGCTGCCCCTCTACTCCCTGCTGCCCCGAGGCTGGGCCTTGGTTGGCCTTGTGGGAAATCCGGCCCTGCTAGCAAGCATGATGAACGACACCCGCTGAAAGAAAAACCAGCTGACTGACAAAGACGAGCGCCGAATCAGCAGCGACACAACTGATAGCCACACCCCTACATCATCTTCTCCTCCCACTGTAGTGCAAGCAGGCCCAGCCTACATGAGGGCGACAACTCTGCTCTGAGCTCAGGAGCAGTGCAGCATTGTTGTCACCCGATCACAAGAAGCTGTGTTAGGTGGACTTCACTGGCAAGTTCAACAGGCATTTGAGGGACCAAGACCAAGCTGTGAGTGCAGATGAACTCCTAATGAATGTTGCCGCTCATATGGGAGGCCGTACTTCCTCTTTAACCATAATGAGTAACATTATGCCAGATCTGCTGAGCTCAGAGATAGGGAGCAGTGGCTGCCAATTCCAAAACCGTGCCACGTATATACAGTTCATACATACTGGCCCGGGTCCCATGTTGGCCCGATACACAGAAGTGCGGCTTGGCATGGAGGGAAATGAAATAAGCTCAGGATTGCCGGGTTAGCCGTTCATTTTTATCCAGAAAATTTCGGGAAAGTCACCAAAGATCACAGCAGCTCCGAATGCAGCTCAGAGCCACACTACCCGCCACATAGCAGCTCTCTGTCCCCGATGGGAAGATTTCCTCTAACTTCCTATTGGGCCTCCAGGACAGGAAGGTACAGAAGGTAGAAATGATGCCGGATGAAGTGCTTTCCAAAGTATATTCATTCAGCCAACCAAAAAGTACCACATACAGGACTGTAAAAGTGGAGGGAGATCTCACCTCTGACCAATGTCACTGGAACGGGCGTCCCCATAGCGGGATCTCACCTCACTTCCTGTTCCGGTGACAACTGACAGATTTTAGATTTAATTTCCCTCTTGCCATCACTCTCTGGTAGAAATATTCCCACTGGACCCAATAATTAAAAAAAAAAAAAAAAATCTCTCTCTACAGGTTGAACTCAATGTGTCTATTTTTCAAACTATGTAAATCAAAGTAAGGGTTATAGGAACGGCAGACAGCGCAGTCAGCATCCATGCTGAATGATTGCAGAGGTATAGGCATTCATGGCTCTATTGTGTTCCGATGCAGTCAGTTGATTTGCATTGAGGCGAGTAGAGCAGTGGAGCTCAATCACTGCGCTGTGCTAGGAATCAGGAAGCTCAGCATGCGTTTGTGATCACAAGATATTCATAGAAATCAGACGTTTCAGATATTAGCAATGATACATTTTATATTAAAAAGAAGAAATATGGGGTCAGAGTTTTTCCCCAAAGTTCTACTCAGGGTCACGGGAGGACATAAACTAGCGTCCTCCCGTCACCCAAAGCTCGGTATATAGGGAGCTACAGCTCGCGGTATACGGAGACGCCGCAGCCGGGACGGATCCAGACATTACTGTGGAGATCCACCCAGCTGCGTGATTGACAGCTGGCTCCGCCTATCTAGAGTGCCCGCCCCCTCCCCCGTCCAATCCGCCAGTCAGCGCCAGTCAGCCGTGACAGAGTCACCGCTCTCTGCAGGGAGATGATCGAGAAGTGAGCGAGCGCCGGTACTCACTTTCCGATCTATTGAGCCGACGTGTGACAGTTTCGTTGCCACAAGTCGGCTCCAACTATGAGGCTGAGTGATTTTCACTCGCCTCATAGTTCTCCTTTAAGGCATAAAAAAAAAAGAAGGGACAGATCCTTTAAGTGGTCAAACCTTGTTGGGTCAGGACGAACGCCGCCATCCCCAGCAGCGCCAGGACGATCAGCGTCTTCATGGCGATGTCGGTTGCGTCTGGTCTCAGTCTGGCAGATCTTCGCCTCTCCCTCCGAGTCCCCTCCTGCTTCTTCCTTCTCCCACCGGCTGCAGAGACTGGATCTGTTCTGCGTTATGTCCTCTTATGTAACGGCGCATCGCGTCTGCGCTCCGGTAGCCAAAATTCCCCGAACGTCAGCTCATGCCTGGAAAAGGGGATCCGGAGACTCTGGAAGCCGCCTTATCACCGCCGCGCTCGTTCCTGGTTTCCTGTTTTTGCGGCGGGTTCTCGTCCGTCCGTCTGCCCTCCAGATATTCATGGATGACGCATCGGAGCGCAAAATGTATCCATGTTTTATGTAGAATAACTCAATTTAGAGAGTTTGTTCCTGAGGACTCCTCCCCCCCACAGAACATGTGTCACAGGGGAACAAACAAAAGTCTACATTACAGGGATGAGATTAAAGCCAGCAAGGGAATTGTTTCCAGGATGGGGAATACAGACGTGGGAAGGCGTCCTAATAATCTGTAATCTTCAGTATATATAAAAAATGTGTTACATTGTTTACAATGTGAACAACGCGCTTCTGGGTTTAAGGGAGCGTCTCTTCAGGGGAAAGATAGCGAGAGAGAATGACAATGTTATTATTGATTGGAGTAACAAAAGTGACTTCTGTCAGCATGCAAAGGTGTGATTGTAAGCAAGTCATGAGAGGATACTCAGCAAAAATACAGAGAAAGTAGAAGAAAAATAAAATAAATATTATAATCAGGATAGATATACATCTATACACTATATTGCCAAAAGTATTGGGCCCCTCCCCCTCCAAATCATTGGATTCAGGTGTTCCAATCCCCTCCATGACCCCCGGTGTATAGGATGAGGCACCTCGGCATGCAGACGCTTCTACAGAGATTGGTGAGAGAACGGGTCGCTCTCAGGAGCTCGGTGACTACAAGCGTGGTGCCGTGATAGGTTGTCACCTGTGCAATAAGTCCGTCCGTGACATTTCCCGGCTACTAAATATTCCGCCGCGGTCACCTGTTACTGGGATTATAACAAAGTGGAAGCAACTGGGAACAACAGCAACTCAGCCAGGAAGTGGTCGGCCCAGTAACATGACAGAGCGGGGTCAGCGCAAGCTGAAGCGCACAGTGCGCAGAAGTCGGCAACTGTCTGCAGAGTCAATAGCTACAGACCTCCAAACTCCATGCGGCCTTCAGATTAGCTCCTTAGTACAAAGGTTGATTTCTCTGTATTGATGGAAGAAATATTTTCAGTTGTTTAAGTGTTTTGGAATCCGTCCTTTCCTGGAATGAAAGGAATCAGCGATCGAGGTAATCGTGGCTGGGAAGCAATCCTGCGGTCGGCGTCTGTCTAAACTTCGCTGCATTTAAATGCTCTCACGAATTCAGCTTCATCTTTTTTAAAGCAACCATGTCACTGTCCCCAGAAAACCTTCAATGTTGTTCCTGGTGTAGCAATGACCCCCCCACCACCGCCCAAGGACCTGCTAGATTTTAATGGGTTCCTCTGCTCTCCTCCTGTAGCTACACCCCAAACACATCGATGGTGACAGATGGACAGACGTCCGTAGCTTTAACCTTGTCCTTTCAAACGTATTGTCCGAATGGTTCAGGAGAGAGAAGGTTTGGGTACAGGATACCCAAAAACAGCAGCAAATACCCCCTCCCCTTAAGACACTCTTGATGACCTCATTGGGCCCAACAGACTTCCATGTTCTAGAACCTTTATGCCTCTGCGTGAAGCCAGTGTGGATTCTGTATGCCGAGTTGGAAGGCTACCTTTAGTATCTTCAACCTTGGACACGATAGAGGACTCTTTATGCCTCTAACAGGCCAGTGCAGATTCTGTAGGCCCATCTGGGCATCAGTCTTAATGCATTTTTGCCCTCTGCCACAGACCAGCTGAGGATTCATCAGACTTCTGCCACATGTCAGTTCAGGATGCTCTAGACCCAGACAGGTAGCTGACACTTATTGGCTCCGGCTTCCTCCACCAGACATAGCCTGGGAGGCAAAGAATGGGCCCCTCTGAAGCTACACCATCCTCAGGCAGCAGGCCTGGGAGAAAAAAAAACAAACAAAAACAAAAAACCTTCCACCCAGAGCCATCTTTACCGCAGGGCAAAAGGGGGCAACTGCCCTGGGCCCCATAATTTACAGGTGCCCAGAGCAGCTGTCCTTTTAGTCTGGAGTGGCAGGTAAAAGACAAGCGGCCCATCCAGTGGGGAGATCTCAGTCATCAGCCGGCACTCCTGGGGAACCACTGCTGGGGGCACAGAGGTGCCTGCTAGGAGTACAGCGATCCCTGCTGGGGGCATATAAATCTGTGCTGGTAGCCGCCAGGTCCACCGAGCTCTATAGTGGTGACTACCGGGGCCAATGAGAGCTATACTGGTGCCTGTTGGGGACATTGAGATTAAGTGTAAATTATTTGGGGTAGGTGGATACGGGGGTCTGGGTCAAGAAGGGCGATTGAGGCAGGAGGTTTGTGGGGGCAGAATCTTGCCTAGGGTCCAAATTAATATTACAGACGGCCCCGCTTCCACCATTAAAATTTCCAGGCAAAAAAGGACCTTTCTAGAAGGTCTCTCCAAATTCTCATCACATTCCTTATCTCACATCGTTGGCATAAGCCCCTCAGGGATTGCCTGAAGAATATTCATAACCCAATACACTATGTTCTCCAGTAACTATTGTGAAGAGTTACAATGAATTGGGTTATGAATAGCAGAAAGGAAACAATGTCCTTGGGCTAAGAAGCAACTCAACAAACCCAGATAAAGCTCAGGCTGGCTAAAGCCCAACTCCAAACACTACTGTGTAGACTAGGGACACATGTAGACCAGAGTCCCTGCACTTTAGGAGGAGCAGTAGTAGACCTCCCCGTTGGTGGCCTGTACCAATGCTCTTCTCCCCGTTGGTGGCCTGTTCCAATGCTCTTCTCCCCGTTGGTGGCCTGTACCAATGCTCTTCTCCCCGTTGAAGCACTAGAGCCACCATCGGATGCACATGGCAGGGGATGCATGCATACAACATTCCAAGAAATATGAATTGATGATTCTGAGGGAGGAACTAGTAATTTTTATTATATTGTCTGTTTAAAGAAAAACCTAACAAATATATATAAACACAAGTCTAGGATCGAGTACTTTAACCGAACAAAGACCAGAGGCATGGTGGTGTGCAGAAGCCATCACAGGTGTTGGTCCAACTCTGCAGAATATTTAATTTGATTGACAGACATCCCTCAGCCAAGCTTGGGGGTAACATTTGGGGGGCATTGCTAGTGGAACTGGTTACTTCTCTTGTCTTTACCGACAATCCTCAAATTTTTCTGGGAGACCAAAAAGGACCTCTTCAGGACTGAGAGTCATGACCACGCTCAAGCCTTGTCAGGGTACCATGTACAGGCGTCCTCACACCTCATGCAGGTACCCACGCAGGATGACCAAATTAATATGCCCACACAGGATAGGGTTCTATGCACACAGTTTATTTGCTACACAACAACAAAAGCTACAAACCCCCTCAACTCCCCACAGGTTTAGCAGTGACGTAATAAACCGACCGTTGGGACAAACACACACCTACAGCCAGGGGGAAGCAACAAGGAGGGGGTAACCGGCCTGCAGATATATGGCAGGCCTCAGGATAAAAGAAGAGTGGTCAGGTACAAGCCGGGTCGTTAACAGGAGGGCAGCAGCACGGTACAGGAACAGGATCCAAGAGAGTGGTCGGGTAACAAGCCGGGTCGGTGACAGGTCTGCAGATAGGAAGCAGGGTTTCAGGTTTATGGGAATCCGTCAAGTGCAGGTGACGCAAATACTGAGCCAGGTTCCTGACTGCAGTTAGGGCCTAAATCCCCTCCCAGGAAGCGCCAGGTGATGGGATGATCCGTCACAGCTGGGGCACACCCGCAGGTGAGTACTGGAGCTGCAGGTTCCTTACAGTCCCTGGCTGCTGGAGACACCCGCAGGCGAGCACAGGAACTGCAGGACATGGCTCCAGCACCACCTGGGGGGTGCTCCGGATCCTGACAAGCCTACAATCTTATGGGGGGGTTCATGCCTCATTTAGGATTTAAAGACAAAATATAACTTCGTTGTTTGTTTGTTTTTTACTAAAGAGCAGTTTTGTGAACAAAAAAATAAATAGCCCTTTCTTCTGGGATAGGAGGGAAGGAAAGTCCACATGGTGTCAAGGGAAAAGGACAGTCATGGCCATGTCGGTATCTTTTCCTGCAGGCACACTGACCTCAAGCCCTTGGGGGGTATCCTCTTTGCTCATCTGAGGAGGTCCCTGGATTGGGGCCTACATTGGCAGAGCTCACCCCCAACATGGCAGAGCTCACCCCCAACATGACCTTAACTGGGCGCATCATGGCGTTCACCTCTCTTATTGTCTTGGACGGAGGGGGTCATCTTGATCCTGGGGCTCCGGGCCGAGTCACCAGAACTCCAATAAGGATAAGGACTCCGGGGTGGTAGTGGTGGTTGCTTGTAGAGCTCCCAAATCTCAAGATTAATGTCTTATACACTATAAAAGCAGAAACATGGAAGTAAAATTAGAGCAAGAAGTGAAGCCCATTTGATACATCTCTTTGATGATCTCCTGAGCAGCTTCCTGTCTACATGCACTCCAGGATTGGCATTTCTCAGGGCGGGTTTCCTCATGCTGACCAGGTTTGTAGAATGTGTGCTGAAACAGCCACTTGTAGTCTCCATCAGAAGCTAATGTGAGGGGAGGACAACACAAGAGCACAATTGGGATTTCTCTATAACAGGAAGCGCCTGAACAAGGGCAGAGCATGGTCACCCTCTAACAGGAAGCGCCTGAACAAGGGCAGAGCATGGTCACCCTCTAACAGGAAGCGCCTGAACAAGGGCAGAGCATGGTCACCCTCTAACAGGAAGCGCCTGAACAAGGGCAGAGCATGGTCACCCTATAACAGGAAGCGCCTGAACAAGGGCAGAGCATGGTCACCCTATAACAGGAAGCGCCTGAACAAGGGCAGAGCATGGTCACCCTATAACAGGAAGCGCCTGAACAAGGGCAGAGCATGGTCACCCTATAACAGGAAGCGCCTGAACAAGGGCAGAGCATGGTCACCCTATAACAGGAAGTGCCAATATATCAACACTGGAGTAGACGGAATCTGGATCAGTTAAGCCGATTGGATGCCATGGCCAACTGCTTTGTAATAAATTCCCCCTCTGCTGTCCTTTAGGCCCCATTCACAACTGAGCGATTTATCGCGCCGTAATTCCCGCGATATCGCAGCTATTTACCGCGCGATATCGCTCTACAATGCATCTCAATGGGGCTCTGTCCGTCGCTGTCGCGGGTCGTGCGTTGCTACTGCAGGACCCTTTTTGGAGCGGATTTAGCAGCGATTCTAGCTTGCTCAATGCAACCATTTGCGCGATATCGCGCGACAAATGCAAATCGCGCGACAAACGCGCGATTTGCGATTCGCTCAATGTGAATGGGGCCTAATATGTGCAGACACTCTTACTAAGCAGCCGGTTTTTTTTTTCTGCTGCAGGATTGTGCGCATTACCACCATGCATGTACACGTACATTACATGCATTCCATGTATGGCTATCCCCAGTGCATTATGGGAAATGCAAGTCTGAACGTGCATTGCAGCACACCACAACGCATCATAACGTATGAAAACGCATTAAAAGGAGAACTACGAGTGAAAAATCATTCATCCCTAGTTCGAGCCGACGTGTGACAATGAAACAACTGTCAAGTGTTGGCTCAATAGATCGGGAACACATACCGTCGCTTGCTCACTTCTGGATCATGTCCCTGAACAGAGCCGCGACTGTCACTCACGGCTCCCCTAACCCCCCCGCTCCTCCAGCGCTGACTGACGGAACGGACGGGGGAGGGGGCGGGTACAGCTGGCTCTGCCTCTAGATAGGCAGAGCCAGCTGTCAGTCACGCAGCTGGGTGGATCTCAACAGTAATGTCGGGATCCGCCCCGGCTGCGGCGGTCTCAGTATATAGCAAGCTGTAGCCCGCTATATATACCGAGCTTTGGGTCACGGGAGGAGGTTAGTATACGTCCTCCTGTGACCCCGAGGAGAACTATGGGGGGGAAAAACACTGACCTCATAGTTCCCCATTAATGTGCATTAACACAACACACCAGAGTGCCAAGGTCGGAACAGTGACAATGTATCAATAAATGATGATTA
>NW_017307016.1:633178-635390 GCF_000935625.1 Nanorana parkeri
ATCCAAACCGGTTCCCTTGCCCTTTGTTTGACAAATCTCCATTCACCATATCCAGTGTGTTGCAGCAGGGCTCCAGAACGCACATTAGGTTTCACTTGTAGAAAAGGTGGCAACCCTAACATTCTAACGCCGCGCGGGGCAATTTTTTGTGCGGGGGAGGGGAGACTATAGGAGAGAGACAGGAGACCGGCTATAGAGGACTACAAATCCCAGCAATACAAAACTATATGAAGCTGAATACTCTGTTGCTCCGGGGGTGGCAGCCTGATGCCTCTAGGGTCTCAAGGGGCCTGTGTGGGCTCTCACCAAGAATGTGCACGCTGTCAGGTGGACTCTAACCAGGACACCGCCTTCTATACCTGGACAGTCCCAGACAGGGGGCAACCCTAATGGGTGGGTCCCTGGAGGTCTGCACACTGACAGCTGACTGTGCCATGGATACAGCACCTCTCTCCCACTTCCTTGACACCCACAAGGGAGAGTCCCGAGCCAGCCACAAAAAACCCATACGGTAGAGGCGGAGCCCTTTTAGGTCAGTGTCTCCAGTTTCCACTCTTATAAGATCAGCAGGAGCGGCCATTTTGCTAGAGACCAATCTGCACACAGCTCTATGAAGAGAGACTAACAGAAAATGGCTATTGCAGGGGAGACAGATTTCTGTATATTGGATGCCCGTCTGCCTGACGTGCTGTGTCCGGGTCTCAGGCGCTATCTAACCTGGGCACCATTTTCCAAAAACCTGACTGTCCGGGTCAATCCCAGACAGGTGGCAACCCTAAAATTGCATAAAGCAAGCCTCTCGTGTTCTGGGGCAGAAGGGAGGGAGGGGGGCACATGTGGTAACATTCATATCAGTGGCACCACAGACACCTCCCGCCCCCGCAGTTAGATTGCCCACACTAGAATGCATGTTACAGCAATGTCCTGCATTCCAGGGCAATTGACATTTTATGGAGTTCATATTAAAGTTTGCAATGTGCAGATTTTTGGACACATTCACCGAACCTGCCGACAAATCTAAAACAAGCAGATTCACCCATCACTAATGTGCAGTAAAACACGAACTTAACCACACAGTGCAAACGTATCTTACCTCGTGACAAGAAATGTATATAAAATCAGATAACCAGATCACTCAGCAGAGCCCGCAGGGACCGTCAGCTACTGCAGGAGACCCGCTCAGGTTGTGTCTTCAGACTGGATCCTCTGTAACCACCATCATATCTAGCTCAGATGAACACTGCCCCTCCCCCACTCCACACCACACCTCAAATACCCCAACAGGTCATGTGTTCAGGAATTTCCTTTATTACATGCAGGTACATTCAATTGTATCATTAGCACAGCAATCGCTGTTCTCACTGAGGAAAGACCTGATATAGCCCACAGCAACATGACTTAAAGGAGAACTATGGGGTCAGTGTTTCCCCCCATAGTTCTCCTTAGGGCAACGGGAGGACACAAACTAGCGTCCTCCCGAGCTTTAAGCTGCCCATTACACCTTACAAATATCGGCCGAATTTCGTTGTGCGATGGTTGTAAGGTAATTCAAATTTCGTACGACCCGCCCATCATGGACAGGCAGATCGTACTTGTGATCATCGCAAGCCCTCCCTGCTGAGGGGAGGGCATGCAGATGATTGCCATGGTGAGCGGGCATTGTGTCTTTCGTCTTGCGATCGCGATACCAACCCGCCGGAAATCGTACGACCTTACAGTAAATGCGGTCGCGAGCTCCCCATCAACCTTGCGATTATTGTACGATTACTCGTCAGGTGTATGGGCAGCTTTAAAGTGACACTAAACTCGGGACTTAAATCTTAAAAATCCATTCAAGTCCCTCAACTATGAACAACAATGTATCTGATTTGTGTGTCACTCGGCTGTAGATCCTCCAATCATCTCTGACACTGTCCTTCCTTCTGGAGGACGGGGGGAGGGGGAAGCTGGTGTCTTTGGTGGACTTCCTCCATTACACATCATTGGCCAGGTTAGTGCATTCGATTTTGTCATGAATATTCAATTTTTTAAGTGTTCCTGTCATAAGGAATACAATATATGGAGGATGCATTTGCTGCCACTCTAACCCCCTTGCTTGAGTTACTGACCCACAACAGCGTGTGTCTTTTCCCTGTTGTCACTGGCAACCAGCATTTCCAGAAAGAGCTTAGCAATGGCAGCCTCCAGACTTCTCCCATCACTGATCCCCTTT
>NW_017307016.1:635422-641572 GCF_000935625.1 Nanorana parkeri
TTACTGTATATCTGGCTGCTCATTCTCATCCTTCTCTTCTGCTGCCAGAGGAATGTGCAAATGACGGGATGCGTTTCATTAATGATATTACACAAATGTTCACAAGCTGAGGGCGTGCAGGGAAATAACAGACCCACCACAACGGAATGTGCGGCGTTTTTTTAAAATATTGTCTTTATTTATAACGGTCAGCGCTCAATAATATTAATAATCATTCTTTAAATGTTTTTTGATTTTGCTTTAGAGTCGGTGAAATATGACACATTGTATATTAATATTCTGTATTCTCATTTTCAGCCAGCAGGGGGAGACGTAGACTCCATTTCCTTTTTCAGCATCCAGCGCAGCGACACCCTTTCATTTTTGCCACTTTGTTGGTGTTTTACCGTTTTCGATAATAAAAATGGAACTTGCCGCCAATATTATTAAATGGAGAGGGATCATAAGGCCTTTATTGTTTTCCCAGAATGGCAGCAACCCTGAGGCCTCGTTCACACCAGATGCAGTGCGTTCCGGCCCGATTGTGGCCAGAACGTGCTGCCTCGCATTGCGGCCGGCTCACTTTTTTTGTGGGGCAGGAGGGGGCGTGGCGGCCATCACACATGGGCCGGAACGCACTGCATCTGGTGTGAACGAGGCCTCATATAAGTGCAGTTTGGTGCTAAATGTCTTTAAAAGACTATAAGTCCCAATATACAGCAACAGGATCATTATTCAGAACATCTCCACCATTTATCACTAAAAAGTCATCCTTGATCTCCAGTCAGTGACTTTTCCTAGGCCGAGATGATGTCATCAGCCTGCTGCAGGCAGGAGGAAGCAATTCCTTCCTTTGTTCATCTCCGAGCTGGTATCTCAGTCTAAGGCTGGGCACACACCTTACAACCATCGCAAGACTTTTGTCTTGCGATGGTTGTAAGGTACTTAAAAAAACGTACGATTTGCCTATCTTGCATAGGCAGATCGTACTTGCGACGATCGCAAGCCACGCCCCCTGAGGGGCGGGCTTCCGATGACCGCAATGCCAAACGGGCAGTGTGCGCTTGCGCACACCGGCCCGTACGGCTGTTATCGTACGGACATGCCACACACCCGCCGAACGTCGTACGATGCTCGGCGGGTTTTCGAACAAGTCCGTAAGTTCAGAGTCGTGCGACCTTGCAGTAGTAGAGGTCGCACGGCTTCCACACACCTTACGATAATCGTACGATTTCCCGCGATTATCGTAGATTATCGTAAGGTGTGTGGGGACCTTAAGAAGTAGATGGTGACCCGGCATGATGGCTGAACAAAGCGGGTGCCGTCCTTCTGGAGAGAAAAGCAGATGAAGGCATTGCCAGGGGGAGTCCTGTGATCTCTATGAGAGGATATAATCACCTGGAAGTGTTACAGGGACACATTACTGGCCATGAATAGACTTACCATAAAAGATATCAGATGACAGGTCCACTTTAAGTCATAGAATATAATATGGCATTAGAAGCAGTTTCCGGCTGGAGTACATTATGCCTATGGCCACATGCAGAGGGGGCATCGAGGTGTGAATACCAGAGACCACCCACAGACCCATTTCACAAAACGTCAATCATGTTTGTCATTTTGTACCTCTTCGCATTAATCTGATGCTAGCTCCGCCTTCATTGTGTGCATTACACCTGTTATAATAAAATCAGCCGGCAGACACAGCTCATCCATTATAAAAGCAGCATTTTATTTGTGGAAAAAAAAAGTCATGTGATCGAAAGAAGACACAGATGAGAGTGATAAACGCTGAAGAAGTGAAAGGAGAGAACCAGCCGGAACTTATTATATCTGTATTACGATCCCGGGACTCGCCGCGCCATTCCCCATCGGTGGTAAAACGTATAAAGTGCTGAATAGACAACAGATAATAAAGTGCAGATGTTACAGAAACAGAGAACAGATAGACCTCGAGGGAGCCCGAGACATAAGTTCCACGTTATTCTACTGAAAAGATCTTTTCATAACATTTGTGGATAAATGTATCAGATAAAAAATAGATATTTGTGATAAACGTCGTAAAGGGATCCCATTGAAGAATACAGCCAACTGCTCCCTATGGCCTGCAATGGCTACAAAATAACAATGTGCGCAATACAATGTGTACAATATGGATACTGTGACATGCAGATCTGGGCGGACTTTTATTTCTTTTACAAAAAATAACTTGTATTGGCTTTTATTGACTTTTTTAGTGTATTTAGTGGCATGGGAAGGCACATAGACGAGACATAGATGGCTCATAGATGGCACATGGTTGTACATAGATGGCTCATAGATGGCACATGGTTGTACATAGATGGCTCATAGATGGCACATGGTTGTACATAGATGGCTCATAGTTGTACATAGATGGCACATGGTTGTACATAGATGGCTCATAGATGGTACATGGTGGTTCATAGATGGCACATGGTTGTACATAGATGGCACATAGATGGTACATATATGAGACATAGATGGTACATATATGAGACATAGATGGCTCATAGATGGCACATGGTAGTACATAGATGGCACATGGGGTACATAGATGGCTCATAGATGGCACATGGGGGTACATAGATGGCTCATAGATGGCACATGGGGGTACATAGATGGCTCATAGATGGCACATGGGGGTACATAGATGCTTTGTCGCCCTGATGTCACCCTGTCTAATCCGCACACTCTGAGATCTTCATGGGTGGGAACGCTAATTGCGTCCAATCATCTTATTTCCCTCTGGTACGCCCCCCGAAGTATCTACTGTAGGCGGCGGTGTAGCCGTGATGCAGGGCGTAGCGGTCGCAGGGTTTGTAGTCCTCACAGACTTCACGCTGGCGTTCCTGGGGGCTCTTGTTGCGCTCACGGATTCTAATAGAGAACAAAAGATAATTCATGAATTGGGGTTAAAGAAGAACAATGGGGTTAGGGCTTTTCACCATAGTTCTCCTTAGGGTAACGGTAGGGTAGCGGTATACTGAGATGCCGCAGCTGAAGCGGATCCCGAAAATTATGTCTGGATCCACCCAGCTGCGTGAGTGACAGCTGGCTCTGCCTATCTAGAGGCAGAGCCAGCTGTACCCGCCCCCTCCCCCGTCCGTTCCGCCAGTCAGCGCTGGAGGATCGGAGCGGGGAGGGGGGAATCCAGTCCCTCCCCTGTCACGGCAGAGAGCTGTGACAGGATCGAGAAATATGCGAACGCCGGTATGTGTCCGCTCACCTCCCGACCTACTGAGCCGACCTGTGACAGTCTCATTGTAACAGGTCGGCTAGAACTATGAGGAGGAGTGAAAAGCACCCGCCTCATAGTTCTCCTTTAAGGACTCTCTCCCAACCCATGTGACATCGCCGGGTGCTGAGCATTCACTGAGCTCCCAAAAATGTTTTATATAGGTATTCATTCTTACCTTTCATTCATTTTTGAGGTCCTGTGCTGGCTGCTCATGAAGGTGTTTGCAGTTCTGGAGCTAACAAAGGGGTCTGCGGAGAAACAGTAGTATCAGATACTGTATATGACATTGTACAATCTATAGATAACATTGTATCAGATGTACGACATTTTACAATCTATAGATAACATAGTGTCAGATGTATGGCATTGTACAATCTATAGATAACATTGTATCAGATGTATGGCATTGTACAATCTATAGATAACAGTGTCAGATGTACGACATTGTACAATCCATAGATAACATAGTGTCAGATGTATGGCATTGTACAATCCATAGATAACATAGTGTCAGATGTATGGCATTGTACAATCTATAGATAACATAGTGTCAGATGTACGGCATTGTACAATCTATAGATAACATAGTGTCAGATGTATGGCATTGTACAATCTATAGATAACATAGTGTCAGATGTACGGCATTGTACAATCTATAGATAACATAGTGTCAGATGTATGGCATTGTACAATCCATAGATAACATAGTGTCAGATGTACGGCATTGTACAATCTATAGATAACAGTGTCAGATGTATGGCATTGTACAATCTATAGATAACATAGTGTCAGATGCATGGCATTGTACAATCTATAGATAACATTGTCAGATGTACGGCATTGTACAATCTATAGATAACATAGTGTCAGATGCACAGCATTGTACAATCAGAATTAATTCTGCAAGCAAAGGCCAGTGGCATGCTGTTCTCTTAAAGGCACAGTCCACCTTTTAGACCATGTTTCAAGTTATGCTCATATTTAGAGTATGATATAAAGCATGATCACTCACCATCCCTAAAACCCAAATCACCTTTCTCCCCCTTTACCTAAATCACAGGTTGTCTCTTGGGTAATAATATATGAAGCTTTATGTTTTTATCTGAGTATAGCATGGCTGTGAGTGAGTCTGCCCACACAGCCACATCACCCAGATCCAGGATCGCTCCTATTGAATGACTACATGTCCCAGCCGCTCGGCGACAAAGGGACTATAGAGAGCAAGCTGGAAATCCTTCCTCCCTCCCCCCGCTCTGTAGTTCAATACCATGCTTCCTCTAGCAGGTCCGTACCTCCATACAAAATTAAACTGAAAGGGAAACATTGTAAGAGCCTTTGGCTGCAATGCTCTGCAGGTATTGATCATTGGATCCAGGTTGTTGCATTTACTATTTTTTACTGAGTCTTTTGAAGGCTCTTGTGCAGGGGTGGGCATCTCTAGCCTTCCAGCTGTTGTGGAACTACAAGTCCCATGAGGCATTGCAAGACTGACGATTACAGACATGACTCCCAGAGGCAAAGGTATGTTGGGATGTGCAGTTAAAGCACAGCTGGAGGGCCGGAGCTGCCCACCCCCTGCTGTTGGGAGATCTCCTGGCAATAATTCCCGACTTGGTTTGGTCTATCTCCAAGTTTTGGGGGAGAGATTGCTCAGACCTCGGGAACTCTGCACACAAATCTCACCAACAGAATGTCCAAGAGATAGACTGTGCCAACACTGTGACCAGGGGGCCCTGGAAGATGCGGTCCACTTCCTGCTACAGTGCCCCAAGTACTCAGCACTGAGGGACACTCACTTCCAGAGACTCTCTGCTCTCATCCCGGACTTCACCTCCATAAACGAGAAGAGGAGACTCCACATTGTACTGGGAGAAGGGGAGACTACGCATTTTACTGGGAGAAGGGGAGACTACGCATTGTACTGGGAGAAGAGGAGCCAACAGTTACCATATCTGCACAATGTGTAACAAAATGTCACCGACTGAGAGATGCTGACTTATAAATCTCCAACTTGGACTCATCCTCACCCCCTTTTATATTATCCCCTACCCCTGATAATGTCCCCGGACTTACCTACGCCCCCCCATATGCTTTGGCAGAAAGTTGTGTTAGATATTTTTACATCTCCCTTCAAGCAACGATTCTGTCCAAAATCCCCCATCTGGGGAGCAGATAAAGGCGACGCTCAGTCATTCCAGAGACTTCTGGGTTACATAACATGATTAAACAAAGAACTTACTGTAACTTTCATTAGACTCGAGAAAAAAAACTTACAATCATAAAAAAAAATTTCTTGATGATTATTGTGCTAATTTTATTCATTTCTATTTTCAATCTTAACTTACATGTTCTTGTTAAAAAATAGTTTAATAACTGTGGACAAAAAATATGGCAAGTGTAAATTTAAATAAATAAGTATCACCTGCTGGGAGAACGAGATCTTATTTTATTTATCTGAAAATGTTTCCTAATGCAAAATATACATTTACATTTTTTTGCTACATTATATAGAATATTTCAGGGCGAAGATATCTCCAGCTGAGGAAACAGAGAAAAAAATTTTCTCTGGAAAAGTCATCAACAACATCATTCAGCGGAGTGCTCCGGCGAGCTTTGATTTGGCTCCACTTTTATTATTATTCCAAATATTTCTAGCTTGCGGTATTTTCATATATTGAATGTGATCGAGGAAGCATTTGATCTCAGCGGACTTGTTTATGTCTGAGCACTTAAAGGAAAATTATGAGGTGAATGATTTTCACAATGAAACTGTCACAGGTCGGCTTAATAGATCGGGAAGTGAGCGAACACATACCGGCGCTCGCTCACTTCTCGATCTATACCTGCAGAGAGCTGTGACTGTCACTCATGACTCCCTGCAGGGATTCCCCCCCTCCCCGCTCTGATCCCCC
>NW_017307016.1:641677-645493 GCF_000935625.1 Nanorana parkeri
GGGGGCGGGCACAGCTGGCTCTGCCTTAGATAGGCAGAGCCAGCTGTCAATCACACAGCTTGGTGGATCTCGACAGCAATGTCGGGATCCGTCACGGCTGCGGCGTCTCAGTATACCGCGAGCTGTAGGCTGCTATATACTGAGCTTTGGGTCACGGGAAAACGCCAGTTTGTGTCCTCCCGTTACCCTAAGGAGAACTATGGGGAAAAGCCCTGACCCCATAGTTCTCCTTTAACAGAATCATAACTACGCAAAGTACAAAAAACAGTCAAATATACTCTCGTTCATTCAAGTTCATTTCTTTTGGTAAATCCTCCCACAGTGTGTGTATGTATAATATACTGTATATGTGTGTGGATAGATAGATAGATAGATAGATAGATAGATAGATAGATAGATAGATAGATAGATAGATAGAAGATAGATAGATAGATAGATAGATAGATAGATAGATAGATAGATAGAAGATAGATAGATAGATAGATAGATAGATAGATAGATAGATAGATAGATAGATAGAAAAACTTTACCATTTGCATTTCTGTTTTTATAATATTTGTGACTTTGTAAAATTCAAGACGTTACATTTGTAGCAAATTGGAGATAAATCTATTTTTCTAAACTTTATCTCTGTAACTAAACCCAGAAAAAGAAAAATGAATCTCTGCACTCCGGCCTTTACTTTAGACAGCAGCAGGGGTGTCACCTCTGACATGTTTTGCGCTGAAGAGCGCTTGCTCTCTAAAGCAGAACTCTGGGGAAATGTTGTATTAGCCTTTGCAGTGGGGCTACCCCCTGCACTGCACCCGATCATCGGAGCCAGCCGGCTGCCACAGCAGGCTGTGTTCTTAACTCTTGCAGTAGGGCTATCCATGCATTAGAAGGGTAAAGTTCTCATTTCGCTTTAGGGAGGAAAATAACAAAGTTATACTCACCTGATCCTTGGAGGCAGTTAAACCTTAGACCGGTCCCTGGAGCCTGTCTCCCCCTCTGCTGCATTGGTGCCCTCACATCCTATACACAGTGATGACTCGGGGACCTTAGGCTCCTGCAGCAGAGGGGGAGAGGGGCTGCAGGGAGCACTGTTCATGTGATAATCTGGTTCGGTGGCTTCTACGTAAAAGCCCTTTAGTACAAATTCAAAAAGAAATTGCAACATGGAAACTATTGATGAACGTACAATGGAGTTTTTTAAAACTTTTACATGTTTTACCTGATTTTTTTAATAACAATGTAAATCCCCCTGTTGTGCCTTTCCCACACACAGTCTATCATTTAGAGGAGCAGCAGCCAAACCACCTTGTACTGTGTCATTAAAAGACACGAACATCAATTTTACGTACCGTAGGCGAGGGTGACCACGGCGGCCAGCGCCAGGACTAGGAGGACGCCCAGAGTCTTCATGCTGCTCTCTGCCCGCTTCCCACAGGAAAGGAGACTCGTACTGAGGAGGTGCGGAACGCGTCTAGAAATCAAACACAGCGAGCTCTCTGTTAAACACAACATCTGAGCTGGGCGGTTCTGACCAGAGGTATGTATGGACCTTGCCCACCGGGCACCGGGGGACAAAGGGGGTGGGGGGGGAAGGTTGATGGGAGAACAATAGGGGAAAGGTTTGAGTGCAGGAACAAACATTTAGAAATGGATCAGAAATTAATTTTTATGACATCTTTTATCCCTTTTATTGGCAAATGGAAACAAAAATGATTTTTGAGTCTTTTAATACTTACCTTTGCGTAAGTCAGGCCAGTCACGTGACTCTGGAGAGTCCTTTTCCATCTCCGCCTTGGCTAGTCCTGAGTGGAGTGACCGCGTCACACTAACTGTGAACGATTGTCCTTGCGGCAAATGGGGTACTCGGGGGCGGGGCCAGGACACCCTGCACTCACAGTATGTGCTCAGTTTTCTGGGTTCTGCACGGAAGACTGAGGACATCTTGTGGCAGCATAGAGGTACTGCAGCGCACAACTCAGGATTGAAGGTCACTATTGCACCTTAGGCAAAAAAATAATAACAACATGTGGGGGAGCTATATAAGAAATAATTGCAGGTTGCACCCACCCACTATAAATCATTAAACCTGTATGAGGGGGAAGACTTTGCAGTGATGAAATAATATAAAGTAGAACACAAGGCAGGAGATTGTGGTGGAGTTGACGTGGAAGAAATTAAATGAGACAATGTAATACTTCTAGAACATCACAGACAGTTCACATTCCATTGCCTGACACCGCCGCGTACCATGTGTTCATTCGGCTGCATTGATGGGTCATGTGACACAAAGCAGTC
Source organism: Nanorana parkeri (assembly GCF_000935625.1). Classification (NCBI taxonomy): domain Eukaryota; kingdom Metazoa; phylum Chordata; class Amphibia; order Anura; family Dicroglossidae; genus Nanorana; species Nanorana parkeri. The sequence continues at coordinate 643,967 of NW_017307016.1, forward strand.
ACATGCACCATGGGAGCTTTTTCTCTTGGATTAGACTTACTTAAACAATAGGCAGCCACATACATGAACAATGTTCACATTTTCCTCACCTGGCTCCTGGCAGCCAGAGGCATGGGGCTGTGTGTAAAGCAGGATTGGGTCATGTGACCATTTTGCTCCGAATTAGGGCTGCGGGGAGTTCTCCTTTAAAAGAGCCCATTATACTATTAAAGGGCCAGTCCTTCCAGAAAAGCCTCATCAGTTATAGGCAGAGCCAACTACGCACCGGCTTCCTATACTTTCTCAAAGGAATTTCAGCATCATACATAGCAAACCACATACAAAAAAAACAGAAACATGCAGCTTACCGGTCCTGAGGTGTGGTGGCTGCATTCGTTTTCATTTTTTATTTTTGTGCCTGGTGATCCTGCCAGCACTTCCTGTCCTAGGGTGGCAACTGCAGGGTATCTATGGAGGAGCAGTGTTGTCATCCTAGTACAGGACTACAGAATACCCCCTTTGCTCCTCATCTGCATAACATGGGGAAGGTGTTCTGTAGTCCACGGGGAGACCCGGGAACAATGTTACCGATAAGGGTGCAGCACAGGCAGAGGGCGAGGGAAGCAAAGCCTGGGACTGCTGGGACTGCACTGGGAATTATATCTCTTGGCTGCTGAGAAATGTAACTGCTTGCTTCTCCGCCGTCTCATTAGCTATGTGCAGGAATCAATGCGATGCTGATTATAAAGCAGCCACTAGAGGGAGCATCCTACAGGTCTGTGTGTGACCAATCAGGAAAGAGGACTCGGCTCACTGCAAACACCTCTTCCAGGTAACAAGCACCTTGACACAAAATGCATTGCACGCCACTGTAACACTTCTGTAGCACATCCAGACTCTTGTGTTATTGTAACGTTTATCTGAATGCATTTTACTTCCATCAGTTGCTGTCCCATATTTCCATTGCTCTATTCCATGTATAGCTTGTGCTTTCTCCCTCCACTGGCTATAGGGTTGCCACCTGTCCGGGATTCACCCAGACAGTCCGGGTTTTGAATGCTGTGTTCGGGTTTCATGGCATCAGAAACCCGGACACAAGGTGTCAGGCAGACAGGGGCAACCAAAATTAAGATAGAGGCTACTGGCCCCCCCACTGAAAACAGTCTCAACATATGAATGGGCGGCGCTATGTACATATGAATAAACTACGACTTATTCTCCCCAAAAAATGTCTGCGCGTCGCTAGAGTGTTCGGGTTTGGCTTGAAGAAAAGGTGGCGACCCTAACTAGCTAGCCCCTCACAATGGTAATGAAATCAGCATCTGAGCTGAACAAGCACTGGGATAAAAGCAGGTAGCATACGCCATCCACCTATCAATCTGGGAGAAGTGCAAGAGTAAAATACAGTCACTGTGCAGCACTATAAGAGGGAAGCCAGGGCTCAGTATATGAATAAAACAATGTCTGCCCCTTTAATATAGATATATAAGAAATGATAATATAATATATAATAAGAATAAAACTACAAATCCCCAGCCCCCCCCCCCC
>NW_017307016.1:645544-646742 GCF_000935625.1 Nanorana parkeri
GTCCAGGTATACTCACAGAGGTCGGTGTGTTCTGAGGCTCTGATGATGAGGAGTTGTGGAGATATCTGGGTCCTGCGTGATATTTATTAGGACGGTCCCTCCTCCACTCCCCCGTGTCACCTTCCTCCATCACCCCCTCATCCCAAAAAAAAAACACATCCTTCCCCTCCCCCCTCCCGGCAGGAAAACACAAACCGCAGTCTGAGGCGTGAACAGCACATGGACCCTAATTGTCTGCAGACCTCTGCGAATGTTCACGGGTGAGATGAGGGGAAAATAAAACCAAAATTCCCCCTCCTCCGCACGGAAGGTAAAGAGCTCCCGAACGAGCCGCCGACCGCTAAGAGGACGACCGCCAAAAATAGTAATTTCCAGGCTGAGGAAGAGAAAGTGCACCTGTCAGACCCAAATCCATCATCATCGTCATCATCATCATCATTGTCAGGGCCGGTGCTAGACTATTTTGCACCCTAGGCAAGACTGGCTGCTTGCGCCCCCCGCCAATGCACGGCCCCATTCTCCCGCCGGCTAGCTTCCACAGGCGACAGGTGGATGAAATTTAATTTGAAATAGCCAATAGCAGGCTGGCTATTAAAACCCCGCCCCCTGAGCAGAGGAGCGGACCTGAGAGAGAAAGTTGTCTCTCAATTCTGCTCCTCTTCTTAGTGGGCGGGATGCAATAGCCAGCCTGCTATTGTCTTTTGCAATTTAAAATAGAGGGGGGGGCGCCGTGGGGGGGGGGAGCGGGTGGTCAAGGCTGCACCCTAGGCAGCATTGCGCACTAGGTGGCTGCCTAGTTTGGCTAGTGGTAGCACCGAGTCTGACCCTGATCATTGTCATCATCATCATTGTCATCGTCATTTTTATCATTTTCATTACCATCACCATCTTCGTCGTCATCATCATCATCGTCATCATCATCGTCATCATCATCATCGTCATCATCGTCGTCATCATCTTCACTGTCATCATCATCATTACCGTCATCATCATTACCGTCATCATCATCATCACCGTCATCATCATCATCATCATCATCATCACCGTCATCATCATCATCACCATCATCATCATCATCACCGTCATCATCATCATCACCTTCTTCGTTGTCGTCATCATCATCATCATCATCTCAAAGAGACTTCTAATAGATTTAAACCCCGACACTAAAATCTCATAGACACTTCCAGTGGTGAAG
>NW_017307016.1:646877-648997 GCF_000935625.1 Nanorana parkeri
TGATATGGGGAAAGCAGAAGGATGAGCTCATCAGTCTGCTGCTGCTCCTTCATTGTCCAATCACAGGCCAGGGGCAGGAGGGGACTCGTCTCTGGTGCTGAATCTAGTATTAAACTCTCAAACTTTTTTCAAATGAAAGTTTAATGAGCAGCTTTCGGTATGTGGGGAGGAAGTCACTAGGACTTTCCGATGACACATCTGCGCCTTGGCCATAAAAACATTTTCCCAGCAGATAACGGGATAATTACCACGAAATAAAGATTTGGTTGGAGGTGATGATTATATGTATCCAACGTCCCCCCGGACAGACTGAGTCCTCTGAGAACTCGGAATTATCAAGGCGATCGGCCAATAGTGTAAGGGGGGCGGGTTGTGGGGGTCGGGGGGTTCAGAGGTTCATGTGAAGCTCTTTCATCTGAATTCGGATAAACATGGTGATTGGGCAATTCTTCACCGGAGACGTTTCCATAAGCTGCTACATTATGCAACATGTTAACGGAAATGTTCCGTGACGGCCGTCTGCGCTACATTGTAATCACAGATGTTACATAATGTTTCTTTCATGTTGACTCACCCCCGCCATATACAAAGCAGATACAGTCCATGGGACCGGCGGACAGTCCGCCCATCGGCTCCGGTGTAAGAGAACCTGTCCTGGCTGCTCAGGGAGCCTGATACTGAAGATTGATACTTTGATTTCCTCATTGGAAGGGTAATGCTACAAAAACCACACCTCTACGCACACACATACACTATATTGCCAAAAGTATTGGGCCCCTCCCCCTCCAAATCATTGAATTCAGGTGTTCCGTGACATTTCCTGGCTACTAAGTATTCCGCGGTCACCTGTTACTGGGATTATAACATAGTGGAAGCAACTGGGAACAATAGCAACTCAGCCAGGAAGTGGTCGGCCACGTCACATGACAGAGCGGGGTCAGCGCATGCTGAAGCGCACAGTGCGCAGAAGTCGCCAACTGTCTGCAGAGTCAATAGCTACAGACCTCCAAACTCCATGCGGCCTTCAGATTGGCACAACAACAGTGCGTAGAGAGCTTCATGGAACGGGTTTCCATGGCCGAGCAGCTGCATCCAAGCCGCACATCACCAAGTGCAATGCAAAGCGTGGGATGCCGTGGTGTAAAGCACGCCGCCACTGGACTCTAGAGAAGAGGAGACGTGTTCTCTGGAGGGACCAATCACGCTTCTCTGTCTGGCAATCCGATGGGCGTGTCTGGGTTTGGCTGTTGCTAGGGGAACGGTACTTGCCTGACTGCATTGTGCCAAGTTTAAAGTTGGGGGGGGGGTTGTTTTTCAGGGGTTGGGCTCCGCCCCTTAGTTCCAGTGAAGGGAACTCTTAAGGCATCAGCACACCAAGACATTTTGGACAATTTTATGCTTCCAACTTTGTGGGAGGAGTTTGGGGACGGAGGTCAGATAGAAGACTGAAGGGAAGGACGGAGGTCAGATATGAGACTGAAGGGAAGGACGGAGGTCAGATAGAAGACTGAAGGGGAGGACGGAGGTCAGATAGAAGACTGAAGGGAAGGACGGAGGTCAGATGAAAGACTGAAGGGAAGGACGGAGATCAGATAGGAGACTGAAGGGAAGGACGGAGGTCAGATGAAAGACCGAAGGGGGGCCGGAGTTCAGCTTTAAGATATTCAGTTCTTTGGGGGGATGTAAGTTATGAGAACAAAGTAAAGGGTTAAATTGAAGAACCGTCTGGGCCACTCATTGGTCCTGAACACCCACCTGCTGCCATGTCTATGAATAGCTCTGGGCCGGTGATGTTGGGAGGGCGGCTCATATGATGCTTATAATGGAGATCTCTGTGTGTGTGTGGGGTGAAGAGATTGGCATGACCTCTCCACCATCCCTCCTCGCCTCTCTCCGAGGAAGTGTGCCCACCGGCCCAGCCTGTGACTCAGACATCCGTATCACCCTCCGGAGGACTTGACTGCCGGCCATCGGCTGCTGGCACCGATTACGGTTCCTCAAGTTCACCGCAGAACTCTAACCTCCGTTATATCACATTTATTTCATCGGCAAATACCGGGCGGCCCCTCAGATCGGGGGGGGGGATGGGAGGGTCAGACGGAACAAATTAGGAGGGCGAA
>NW_017307016.1:649154-651191 GCF_000935625.1 Nanorana parkeri
GGAGTGTCAGACGGAACAAATTAGGAGAGAGAAGAAAATATCTGTTCAGCTTCTCTGGGAGCTCATAGGAGGACTCTGGTCTGTCTCACTTCTCCTGTCATCACTTTACAAACAAAGAGGTCCAGTTACAGAAAGATGATGAGGGGATTTTGCTATTTCCAGCCATAGGAAACATTGTGACTATGTGAAGGATCTCATCACTGCGAGTCAAGGCAGAGCTATGGGTGGTGGTCACATTCATTGGATTGAAATGTGTTCTAATGTGTACCCCCACCATACCAGGAACTACCCCAATATATACCCCCACCATACCAGGAACATCCCTCAACATTTATACCCCTACCATACCAGGAACATACCCCCACCATACCAGGGGCATACCCCATCATTTATAACCCTACCTTACCAGGAACATACCCCTGGATTTATACCCCCACCATACCAGGAACATACCCCAATATATATACCCCCACCATAAAGGGAAGATACCCCACCATACCCCAGCATTTATACCTCCACCATACAAGGAATATACCCCACCATACCAGGAACATCCCCCATCATTTATAACCCCCACCATACCAGGAACATACCCCAGCATTTATACCCCCATCATACCAGGAACACACCCCTGGATTTATAGCCCCGCAATACCAGCAACATACCCCAGCATTTATAACCCCCACCTTACCAGGAACATACCCCAGCATTTATACCCCCATACTAGGAACATACCCCTGGATTTATAGCCCCACCATACCAGGAACATACCCCAGCATTTATAGCCCCATCATACCAGGAACATACCCCAGCATTTATAACCCCACCATACCAGGAACATGCCCCAGCATTTATAACCCCCACCATACCAGGAACATACCCCAGCATTTATAGCCCCATCATAACAGGAACATACCCCAGCATTTATAGCCCCATCATAACAGGAACATACCCCAGCATTTATAACCCCCACCATACCAGGAACATACCCCAGCATTTATATTGCCATCATACTAGGAACATACCCCAGTATGTATACCCCCCACCATACCAGAAACATGCCCCAGCATTTATACCCCCACCATACCAGGAACATACCCCAGCATTTATACCCCCACCATACCAGGAACATACCCCAGCATTTATATCGCCATCATACCAGAAACATACCCCAGCTTTTTTTTTTTAACACCACCATATCAGGTCATTTAAGGTGGAACTATATCTTTAGAATGAAGTATTGATGTCCGGTAGTCTTTTATGTTGCAGAAGAGCCTCTGTAGGGGACATTTACCAATTGCATTGCCTATCCAGGCAATGGGGAGGTAGAGGGATAATCTGTAATATTTACCTAATTCTTCCCTCTTGCAGGGTTCCCCCACACTGCGTGACTGGTCCCCCGAAGCCACTTCTTTCGGGCACACTGATTGTGAGGACGGCAAGAACCCGCCCGCAACCTGGAGCGTTAGAAAGAAGAGACGAGCAGCTGATGTGAGGAGCAATGTAAGTAACACGGCCTATTCCTTAACCCCCTAGACTTAATGAGCTTTGCATTGCTGGGACATTTCTTGTGTAATTCCAGAGTTTAGGTTCAACTATGTTCTGCATGCACGGCAATTATTTAATTCCAGGCCGGGCGCCAAACCTGGAGGAAGACCAGTGAAGATAAGTGGACCATTTTTAAGGGATTAAAACTTTCCAACCCAGATGGGACTTGAACACACAATCCCAAGCTCCGGAGGCTGATGCCTTATCCATTAGGCCACTGGGCCACTTGCTGTGTATATGTGCCTTCCGGAGATTTCCTTCTGATTTCCTGCTGAGTGTTGTCACCTGAAACAGGAAGGGAGGGGAATTCTCCCTGAAAAGGATGCAGACTGGCGTAAGATTATTTAGAATAGTAGTAAGGGTAAGATGTGCTAGATTTTTTTTAAATTTAGACACAGTGCTGATTAGGTGAATTATTTTGGTGAGGATAGTTTAACGACGAATCTCCGGGATTCCTGACTGAAGAGTTTGCAGGTTCACTGTCAACAA
>NW_017307016.1:651207-654796 GCF_000935625.1 Nanorana parkeri
GAGAGAGAGAGAGAGAGAGAGAGAGGGAGAGAGGGAGAGAGGGAGAGAGAAGGAGAGAGAGAGAAGGAGAGAGAGAAGGAGGGAGTGAAGAAAGGGAGAGAGGGAGGAGAGAGAGAGAGAAGGAGAGAGTGAAGAAAGGGAGAGAGGGAGGAGAGAGAGAGAGAGTGAAGAAAGGGAGAGAGGGAGAGAGAAAGAGAGAGAAAGAGAGAGAGAGAGAGAGATCTGGAGCTCAGGTCAGGGGTCTGGTAAGAAATTTTGGGGGTAACACCACACTTTTTTATAGCATTGGGGTCCCCACACACTATTTTTTTCTGCATTCTGTGACAATTGTCTGCTTCTCTGTTGGCATTTGGGGTACAAGTCCCCAATGCCAATAAAAAGGTGGAGAGCTGTCACAGAATGACACACAGCTCTCCCGCTCCTTTGTTCCGTTCCGATTGACATTCGGGAATGTATTCGAATTTCATTATCAAACATTTGGCTACATTCAGATTTTTTATGTCTTTCATTCGGGAATTCTGATGCATCCGAATGATCCGATCTCAGGCAGATTGGCTCTTCCCCAATGCTCTCTAATGTACAGTATATCTATCTGGCTTCTTTTATGAATGTGACCGGAGAATAAAGAAGAGAACTGCAGATTAAACAATTTTGTCCAAATTGATTCTACATAATCAAATATTCAGTAAAACACATTTAGAGGTTCAGAGGTCTCACTTCATCGTGGTCTACAGATGTATAAATCAGAGTAGAATCTGGATAGTGATTGGAATGATGTGTAGAAGGAAGGTTTGCTCATATCCAGGGCCGGATTTTCTCTCTCTGCTGCCCCAATGCCAGGTTCCTCAATGCGCCCCCCTGTATGCAGGCTGCATACAAGTGATCTCGGTGACATCGCCGGGATCGCTTGTACAAAACAAGTGGCTGCTTCCCTGCTGTACATTTAGCCCTACTTACCCAATGCAGGGCTAAATGTAGAAAATAACTACCCGCCCGGCGGCCGAAACTGCGTGTCCCGGGCGTCGAAAGATAGGAATACCACACCCCTGCTGCCCCTCTACTCCCTGTTGCCCCCTCTACTCCCTGCTGCCCCGAGGCCGGGGCTCGGTTGGCCTTTTGGGAAATCCGGCCCAGCTCATATACCGCTTTAAAGGACATATAGTGCTGATTTTGGGTAAACTGACTCTACTGAAGGAAAGCTATAAAGCCCGGTCTGGTCACTGACCTGAACAATACAACTAAAATGAGCCTATTTTCGTTCCTTTTCCTAAACACAAATAATTAGACGCAAATTGAACCGAATTGTTGGCATTGATTTGTCCGCGTTGTGCAATCGCCGCTCCTATTTACATCCTATGCATTTCACCTCCTCCTCCCCCCTCCCCTCCACATTGGACGGGTCTGTTTTCGAGTTTGGAAATGAGCTCAGAAGGAACCACATTAAAGCCGAGCTCGCGCGGGCAAATTCTTCCACTCTCTGCCTGAGAAAAAAGAATTTACTGTACTAATGTTCCATGAAGAAATACTGGCCCGGGGCCAGAAGAGCGACGGGGGCCACAGGACCGAGGCCGTTGGTTGCACAATCGATGCCGAGACAAGCTAAAGTAGAACTCCAGACACAGACGGTGAAACTTTGTATCAGAGCTGATGATGGAAGACGGCAAACTGAAATATCTTAATTAACATTTTCAACTATATACATGACAAGTGTGACCAGTATTTCCAGTATGACCAGTATGACCAGTCTACCAGTCTATCTATGATGAAGTCCTTTAATACAAGCCCAAGGACCTGACTATAGCCAGAGCAGACCGTGTGACTCCTATAGGGCCCCGGCCGGGTCTGACCACACGCTGATTTGCTGATAATTGGCATCTACATTTAGATAACATGAATGGATACATTGTATTGTTTGGGAACTTCTATATGTTTGCCATAAAAGTAATTAGTAATCTTTATAAATAGACCAATGGGATCTCTGAAGAACATTAGAGAGACAGGAGCCCCCCCTTAATGGTTTTGCTATGGGGCCCTATGACACACGTTTAAGGTACTGGCTCCATTTCTTGGGTGATGATTTGTATATAAACGAATGCTACAATGCACTCATAAATACTTTCGCTAATATTCAGCTATACAAACAAGAGAACGTGGAGATGGTTTTGGTTTCCTGAACTATAAAGAGTCTTCTGATGCCTCAGTGGTCTCTCTGCAGACATGCCCCCTGCTGAATCAGACCTATAGCTCTCCAATCAGCAAACCCTTTGATCACAGGAGAGCTCTGACTCTCTTCCATGTATATCCAATCAGCAGGGAGCTTTGCTGATTGTAGAACTATAGATCTGACTCAGCAAACAGGAGGTGTCGGAACCTCTGCAGAGAGACCACTGCTTCCACACTGAGTGCAAGGGTCCTTCTCCGCAGCATTCTGGCACCAGGCAGGCTATTCTACAAAGGATGCTGCTCATTTCTAAAGCCAATAAATGGTAAGACTTTGCACACGTTTTGTTTTGATGCTCCTGGAATGTATCTAATCTATCTATCTATCTATCTATCTATCTATCTATCTATCTATCTATCTATTTATCTATCTATCTATCTATCTATCTATCTATCTATCTATCTATCTATCTATCTATCTATCTATCTACATTGCCAACATGGTGTGGGGTTGATTTTCAGGGGTCGGGCTTGGCCCCTTAGTTCCAGTGAAAGGAACTCTTAAGACATCAGCACACCAAGACATTTTGGACAATAATATAGAATATTAAAAAATAAAAAAAAGTAACAAATAATAATTTTAAAAAAATGATAATAAATAAAAAAAATAAGATGAAAAAATTATTTAAAAAAATAAAACGTAAAAGATAATCAGATAAATAAAAAATTTAAAAAAGTGGGGGCGCAAAAATGCACCTTTGCCTGTGTAGGCAACATTCTTGCACCGGCCCTGCCTCCGGGTTAAAGAAGTGAGATTGTTAGTATAAATGATGACAGCACCATTCTCCAGATTTAGATACAAGTGAAAGGAACACTTTGTTACCTTAGAATTAGCGCCATGACATTGACGTTCTCTGGTCTCATAAACTCTATTAGCAGTGTACAGTACGCCCTCGCTGACCCAGTCTGCAGCGCACCGGCCTCCCCGGCTCACACTCCGGAACCGCCGTGCCAGCCCCATAAAACACAACGTAACCTTCTTGTTTTCTGAATCCACATTTGCGGCTTTGCCTGGCGATGACATTGTCGCAGCTCATCATGACACCTCCAAGTGTTCAGTGTTGCCCTAATACTGGGCCTTTCACCGGCACCGATGTGTGAATATTCTCCGTGCCGGTGCCTCGGGCTCTATAAACATTCACATGGCACAGAGACAGGGGGGCACCCGGGGCAAATCAACACCCGCCATTCAAGGCGGCTGTAACTAATTGCTTGTGTGTTCAGGAAGGAGAAGAGAAAACGCTGACTCGGGAGTTGATATTAAAGGTTCTGTCCACCCAGTTCTAAGAGTTCTTTTCCGAAGCCGTAGGAAAGTCAAACCAGCTTATGGTCTCTTTTATCTCATGGGGGGGAGGGGGGGGGGGTCTTT
>NW_017307016.1:654948-659311 GCF_000935625.1 Nanorana parkeri
TGTTCTGTGGGGGGGGGGGGGGGGGGGGGGATCTTGGGGTTTGGGCTTCTCAGGTTTTTCCCCCCGCCACATGATTATTGGGCTCCCACTGACTGCTGAATATACTTTTTATGTCTTCAAATTAAAAGATTAAATATTAAAAGTTAAATATTAAAAATAAATGTTTCAAGGGCTGGGAAATGGTGTAGACACCACATCCGATACCGGATACACAAATAAATTCACCGCTTAATATATTGGGGCTTTCGGGGCTTTGAAGGCGCCACAGAAACAAAGGCACACAGATAGGAAGATTTTGTATCCAATCATTGATTAGTGACAATGTACAGAAAAGTATAATTTTCATTCTCCTCTAATATCCCCATATAAATGTCCTCAGCAATGCTCAGCCGTATCTATTCACAGCAACTGCAGCCATACAACTTCCTGTGATAGTTCGGGATTGTTCCCTCTTATGCGTTCCCTGTAATCTCCCTCCATATTTGAAATTAGCTGTAGGCAGTGACGAGTCGAATGTTCCTAGGTTCAGTTCACTTGGACAAACCCAGGCAGAAATCCAGGTTCTGCAAACATCCAATCAAACTAAACCCGGGGCTGGCTTGCATTGGTTGCTAGGACACTAGACTTGTGCGCCGTCAAAAAATTTGTTCCGTTTCGGAATATCCGTTATTTTGTATTTCGTAATTCGTGTCCGAAACTCAATTCGGATTCGTACGAAATACGGATTTTCGTTAGTTTCGGCACATTTTCGTAACTGTACAAACATTCGTTATGATGAAGTTAAAAAGCAAAAATACCTTTGTTAATATTGGAGTCGGTGTGGTAGTTGTTTTTTTATCCAAAATACGAATTCCGTTAACGGATTCCGGATCCGAATTTCGTATTTCGGATAAAAAAAAACTACCATCAACTCCAATATAAATGTACTTTGCTTTTTAACTTCAATATAACGAATGTTCGTAACGGAACGAAATTCCGTCAACGGAATTTCGTATTTCCTGCCTGTGTATTGTAATGCGACTCTCAGCAGCAGCGGATCCGAATTTCATATTTCGGATTAAAAAAAAAAATCTTGTCATGTTGTTCAACCTCATTTACAGGGGTAATATTAGTTCCTGTTTCAAAGAAATTCGGATCAGAAATTCGTTAACGGAATTTCGTATTTCGGATATAATTCGGAAACTGCAATTCGGATTTTAGGATGCTTCCGAATTTACGAATTTCAGGAAAATTCATACGAATTTCGATTCGTAACAAAAGGAATCGCACATGTCTATAGGACACTATAGCTGGACCACACAGCATCCCTGGTTGCTAGGACACATACAGGTGCACTATAACAACCAATGACAATGTGGGGCTGCCTATGTCCTATCAACCAATGATGTTGTGCAACACACACAGTGTCATTGGTTGTTAGGATGATAGCAGCTGGACTGCACGGTATCGTTGGTTGCTAGGATGATAGCGGCTGCACTGCACAGCATCGTTAGTTGCTAGGATGATAGCGGCTGGACTGCACAGCATCGTTAGTTGCTAGGATGATAGCGGCTGGACTGCACAGCATCATTGGTTGCTAGGATGATAGCGGCTGGACTGCACAGCATTATTGGTTGCTAGGATGATAACGGCTAGACTGCACAGCATTATTGGTTGCTAGGATGATAGCGGCTAGACTGCACAGCATTAACAGGCATCGGGAGATAGAAATCCCACACCCCTGCTGCCCCTCTACTCCCTGCCGCCCCGAGGTCGGGCCTTGGTTGGCCTTGTGGGAAATCCGGCCCTGGCCGCATACACAGAGATACAGAGGGGCAAACACCAGAGATCACCAATAGGCCCATCTCACAAAATGTCAGTCAAGTTCATTATTTTGTAACTCTTCGTCTGATTTATGTTCAGCCAATTTTGAGTCAACCAATCAGAGGGCGTCGGATAAAAGCTGACCGGTCATCGAGGTTCAGAGCCGAGTCTCTGTGTTTGTAAACAGTCTTCATGTTTGTTTTGCTCCGCGGACACGTTTATATTTTGGGTAGAAATGATTTTATTTCTGTGAATAGTTTATTATTTATAAACATCCTTTTCATAGCTGGCTTCTATTTTCTGTGTCTCTGGCCGTACTCCCGGTGAATCGGCCATGTTTGTTCCCCCGAACTTTGCAAGGCATGTGTCCGCCGATCCCTGAGCCCGGACCGTGTGACCAGAGAACCACAAATCACAACGACACCTGGAACCCAGAACATAATGCCACAAGCTGGATACAAATATATACACTGTTCAAATCAAGAAGAATAAAGTACACTTGTTCTCTAAGATGTATCTCTTCCAAACCAAATTCCTAAAGAGAACCAGTCATACGGAGACTTCAAAAACCTAAATATTTGAGACTAAAAGCTGAAGTTTAATCTGCTTTTATTTTGCCTTCCCTGGTTCCCTCCCCCCCTCCCATCAACAAGATAACGGCATTTATAAACAGAACGTTTCTATTTTCATTGTATCCCTTATATGGCATCATTGGGTTCTGTGCTTCTCTATGCAATGCAGACAGATCATGGCTTGGTGGGAGGGCCCCGTAGAGTGCTGTATGTAGATTTCTGAACACCTCACAGTACCCTGCCTCAGTACTTTTCTCAAGAGCCCTTAGCCTTGATGCAAGCAGTGGGCTGGCTCTTGGGAGGAGTTATGCAAATATTAAAATGCCTTGATGGGTGGGTGTCAGTCTGGAGGTGTGGGTGTTCCTGGGCAGGCTGTATTTACATGCAGACCACTCTAGGTAATGGCCACAAGTGATGCTGAACCTCCATGATTCAAAGCTGAAATCTCTCCCTGGCTGTCTCTCCTCGCTCTCTTTTCTGGCTGTCTCTCCTCGCTCTCTCCTCTGGCTGTCTCTCCTCGCTCTCTCCCCTGGCTGTCTCTCCTCACTCTCTCCCTGGCTGTCTCTCCTCGCTCTCTCCTGGCTGTCTCTCCTTGCTCATCCTCCTGTCTTTCCCCCCTCACTCATCCTCCTTGATCTCTTCCCTGGCTGTCTCTCCTTGCTCATTATCCTGGATGTCTCTCCTCTCTCTCTCTCTCCTCTCCCTCTCCTGGCTGTTTCTCCTTGCTCTCTCTCCTAGTTGTCTCTCCTCACTCTCTCCCCTGGCTGTCTCTCCTCTCTTTCTCCCCTAGCTGTCTCTCCTGGCTCTCTCTCCTAGCTGTCTCTCCTCGCTCTCTCCTGGCTGTCTCTCCTTGCTCATTATCCTGGATGTCTCTCCTCTCTCTCTCCCCTGACTATCTCTCCCCTACCTCTCCTGGCTGTCTCTCTCTCTCTCTCTCCCTCCTGGCTGTCTCTCCTCTCTCTCTCCTCTCTCTCTCCCCTGGCTGTCTCTCCTCGCTCTCTCCCCGGAGCCGCTGTACAGGCCTTTTCTCCCCTGGCTGCCTGTCCTTGCTCTCTCTCCTACCTGTCTCTCCTCTCTCCCCCCTGGCTGTCTCTCCTCGCTCTCTTTCACCTTGTCTCTTTTGTCAGACTTCTGCTTCATTCAATAATACTTTCACGCTGCCGCCAGTTCACACAGAGTTGGGCTGATTCGGTGGAAACTGACTGACCAACTAGTAGCAGCATTTGGGGTGGTGAGATGAGCCTGGGGCGGCTGGAGGAAACCCCCACTTACACATGGAGAGAGTACAAACCTTATGCAGATAGAACTTCTGCAGTCATTGAAAACCGGGTCCCCAGTGCTGCAAGCCAAACTGACCGCTATGCCGGCTTTGAAAGGCAGCCATTGTGGCCATCGGAGCCGCCATCCTCAGGCAGACGAAGGGTTAGTGAATTACTCAGCGTCAGATCAGCATCTCATTTCCTGACTGGAATTGTGAAACATTCTCCATAAACTAACAGGTGATTCTGGCACGCCATCTGGAAACTGAGGCCAGGCCGATAGACCAATAACAGGCAGATGTAGGAGGGCATCTTAAACAACAGGAAAAGGGAAAAAAAACCATATTTTTAGCCTCTCTATATTCCCCCGCACATGTGACCTGCCCGGAGGAGAATCGCCGGACTCCGAACAGATGTGGAGGATCGGCGGCCTTTCATGTTTAATTCACGTCGATGAGTCAGAGATAAGCTGGAATCCATTAGAGGCGGAGCAGAAATGCACATAATGTTCAAGATCAGATCAGGAATTGTGTCGCTGGAACCAGAAGGAAGATTGTAAATGAAGACGGAGGAATGTTACAAGTTATATAATGTGGGAGAAGATCAACGACACGTGTTTATTAAACGCAGCAATGTAACTTATTAACGTTGTTATTAATAACAGAGACGTCTCTAAAGCGGACATTCCTTGGAAAGCAGAAGGTCCATTTTTGGCCAGCACCATGCTCA
>NW_017307016.1:659335-661995 GCF_000935625.1 Nanorana parkeri
ATGTGCCTCCCGGCAAAGATGGGAGGTCAAAAACCTGCAAGAAGCACTCTTGCAATGTGCTGGACTGGATTTTTGCTGGATTTTCTCGGCCTTTTGGCTAAGGTGAAGTGTAGTATCTGTTCTTATCAGTGGCAGGAGGGGAAAGGAGCCGCTGTACAGGCCTTTTGGCTAGTATGGTTGGTCTCTGAGTACTCGGCCTGATGACGGCTGTTCCTAAAAGGCTTGGCAATGCGGAGGAAACAGAATTTAGCGTCCACTCACGTGAGAGTGGGGTCGGGAGTACTCCTCGGCGCTGGGTTCTGGCAGGGCCCAGTACCTCCTGATTTGGATGGTCTACCTTGTCTGGCCATGGGCTGGGAGGGCAGGAAGCCTGTGCCCTCTGGGAGTGGTGTCTCAGGGTGTGCCAGAAAATCACTTGGGTTTGGGACCCCACTTGATTCACCGACACTGGTCATGGTCACTCATATTCTTCATGCACCACGCCTCTTGGACGGGCCTTCTGGCTAGCCGAGGGCAATTTTTATACTTTGACCTTGAACGGCCTGTCAGGTTTGTGCACTGGCACCTTATTTATTTAAGCACTATTTTTATGCACGATTGAGCACGCTTTTACTTCACAGAATGATGGAGGGTGCGGGTACCTTCTGGGCCTGTTCCTGAAGTCAGGAAGGAGGTTCTGTGACCTGCACTGGGGCCCCCTGCCTCCTTCCACTCGGGGGCTCCCTTCGTGGGAGCCTCCACCTAGTACTCGGTGGACCTGTTCCGGCAGGTCCCCGAGGTTCGGGGTCCGCCGGCCTTCGGGTAGGTGGACCTAAGTCAGTTCTTGTCCCTATCAGGAGCCTTGCGCCCCGGGAGATCAGGAAATAGTGGCCCTATTCATCAGAGAGGATCAATAGCACCCTCGTGCACTTTTTTTGTTCACAGGGGTATTGTTTTCCATGCACGCTCCACAGGCTTCAACAAAAAAACATTGATTCTTGCAGGATATCAAGCTTCCAGCTCCGCCAAGAGGCACAATGACATCACCTGTGCCTCCTGGAACTGTTGGAAACTACAAAACTACCAAAAATAACACTGAAATTTGCCTTCAGTATGAGGCATTTAAATTCATGAAGTTCAATCTGAATTCAATATCATCCAAAATTCAGGATCAGCTCTAGAAAACCAGTGTGGGTGTAATATAGTTCAGAAGCAAGGCTTCTGTTGCCATATAAAGTTTTGCTTGTGTAATATATTAATTAGATAATATAATATATATATTTGACTGCATCTATCTGCATGTTATGTGACTCTCAGTTCCTCAATTGTGTTACTTATTGTGTTACTGTGAATCTGTCTGCTTTGAAGTCCTAGCTATTGTTTTGTTTGCTTATCACATCTCACATGGGGGGTAAACAGCAACCTTATCTAAATCCTCCAATCAGGTTACACCCAATTTACATTTGGTAGTCAGTGTACAGAAAAGAGGGTATATAAGGTATTGTTAGCAAGCCACGTGCTCTCTTTTTACCTGGGACACAAAGGCATTCAGTATGAACAGGCGAGAAGCTGAGAGGTAAAGCTCCACCACACTTGTACATTGTCTTGTAAATATTGTTGTGTGTGTTATTTGTAAATATGTAACCCTACCAATAAATGTGCATTGCTGATGGAACTACTTCTTTTGTCTAAGAATCCTCAGATCTAGGGGTTGTTTATGTGAATATTATTGTAGTCATTGGAATATATTTACATATCCATTTCACATGGGTAACACTTCCACCTGTGCCTCACTGGCAGAGTTTATTCTGGGGACAGGTTGGTGACTGGTCCTCTTTACAGGTTTGCGGAGGACACAGGTCAAATGAGAGCAGAGCACAAGGCGTATGAAAATATTTTCACATCCCTGTTTACCATACGATGAGCCTGCCAAGTCCTCCTGCCAACCACTGGTGGTCAACCACTCTGGTTAACGCTGGTGAGGGGTCCGGGGTCGGGGGGAATGTGAACACTGCACTCCGCTCTCTATGTCCCTCGTGTCTGCAGATTGTCTGTGGTCACCAACATGACAGAAGTGCAGATTTAATAACTCGGTCGTTTGTTACTGATACAGCACATCTCCAGCTGTTCACGTGTTACACAATCACAAATACTTTCCAGGCGGACATACAATGTATTTACATTTCATCTGTTCAGTTTCTGGAGTTATAACCCAACATCTGGTTTTCTTAGAAATAAAAAAAAACATTGTTTTCTGATGAGTGAAATGAGGTAAAATTGGTGTCTTTAAAGGGTCAGCCCACCCAACAGACCCAGAATTCCTGACTCCTGTCCACCTGGGAGCTTTGGGTGTCCACTCCCATCTTTGTTTCTTCCGGCTGTTACATTCTCAAATCCATCAGGTATGGTGGGAGCCCCTCATAATGTGCAAAGCAGATGTACAGACCCGCAGTGGCATAACCAGAGTTATGGGCGCCCGGGGCAGAACATTTTTTTCGCCATTGTACAGACCCAGGAACTCAGCACAGGGACAGTGGGAGCTCCTCATAATGGGCACAGCGGGTGTACAGACCCGGGAACTCATCACAGGGATGGTGGGAGCTCCTCATAATGGGCACAGCGGGTGTACAGACCCGGGAACTCATCACAGGGATGGTGGGAGCCCCTCATAATGGGCACAG
>NW_017307016.1:662152-662926 GCF_000935625.1 Nanorana parkeri
CGGGTGTTTGTTATATTGTTATTTATTTATTTATTATTTTATTTGTTTTTACTTTTTTTATTAATTAATTTATTACTATTATTTCGTTTATGAAGTGCGCAATTATTATTCTTTTCCAAAAAGTTGCATTTAAATAATATAATAGTAGACCTTAGAGAACTTAATACTGTGCACAATTATATAATAACGCAGAAGGTCGTTACAATGGTTCGGTACAGAAAAAAAAGAAATCTTTTATTTCAGAACTGTAAAAATATCATTTTATGGTCAAAACAAATGAACAAATTCAGCGTGTTTAATAAATATTATAGTTCTATCTTCTCCCTGTGGCTTTCCAGTTCTTCCTCCTGTAAGATAAAATAATGAAAGAAATAAAGAAAAAAACATAAATAATGAATGGAATAAATAGAAACAATATGCACTGTAACCAAAATTAATTTCAATCAATCTGATCTCCGGGCACAACAATGTTCATTGAAATAACTTCCTCAATAGTCATAGTGGGTATAAATCCACTTTGTGTGCCCCAAATGCCTTACAAAAACCCAGATATGAAACTACTTTGTAAAATAGCAGTGACATCATCTCTGTGCTGTACATTGCCTGTGCAGAGAGCAGAATTGTGGGAGGGACCCAGCAGGCTCCACCCACTACTGGCTGTTTGCAACAAACTACATGAGGGGGCAGAGACAAGACTAGTCTCCCTGCACAAGGAGAGAGAGCAGCAGAGGGCGATAGAGAGATACAAAGTAACATTGTTTATGAACATTGATC
>NW_017307016.1:666069-666893 GCF_000935625.1 Nanorana parkeri
TTGATCAGAGGGAGATAGAGAGATACAAAGTAACATTGTCTCATTTATATCTTTTACTGTAACTCATTAACCCTTTCTTCCCTTTAACTATTATTTTCCTTCTGATTTTACTATTTTTCTAATCATCAATAATAAAACTTTTTTTCATAATACGTCTTTGTTTTGTTTTTTTACTTTTACAATTTGCAATGCAATGGAAAAAAGGAAATTCATATGTTATATTTAGAGTAATGCTATTTTTTTTTTTAAACTAACACTGATCAAAGTACATAAAGTACATGATTTCCAGGGATGTACACTGCTTTTATGTGGAATACATTTAATAATATTATCTATATATAATAATGAATACAGAACGGATGTAAATTATGAAGGTTACTTCTGGAGTTAAGTTTTTAGGAACAACATTATCTCTAAGTCCCAGGTTTGCTCACCGTATAATCTCCGGATAGAAACTTCAAACAGAATTCTTTCACCTTCTCCGCTGTGATCTCTCCAGGAGGCATGATGAGTTTCTTATTGTCCTCTGTGTGATATATGGATAGCACGGGGAGATCGCTCTTCTTTAGCTTGAGAAAGCCGGCAATTTTCCCTGTGTATTTCTTTCCCACATCCAACTTCACAAAGAGAACCTGAAGATGACAAATGAATCATTGTGCTGCAAAAATGAATATCTGATCCAATTGTAAACTATGGCATACAAGTATTATATTGTTCTATATTCCTTCTGGTACAACCACATAATTGACATGTAGAAAACGGAAGACTTAATTCATTTCTGAGCTCTCCTCTCCTGATATATACTCTGCTCTGCCGGAGGACTC
>NW_017307016.1:670957-674272 GCF_000935625.1 Nanorana parkeri
TGCTCCTTCCTCTATAACTCTCCTCTAATACTCTGCTCTGCCGGAGGACTCAGCTCCTTCCCCTATAACTCTCCTCTCCTGAAATACTCTGCTCTGCTGGGGGACTCTGCTCCTCTCTCTATAACTCTCCTCTCCTGATATACTCTGCTCTGCTGGAGGACTCTGCTCCTTCCTCTATAACTCACCTCTCCTGGAATACTCTGCTCTGCTGGGGGACTCTGCTGTCCTGAAATGCACTGAAATACTGACCTTCCCACGCAGATCATTGGCGGCCTCTCGCAGTTCCTTCACTATTTCAGCTTCGTTCTGCACAACATCGCTTTCAGTGAAGAAGAGAAGGTGGACCTGAACCTTGCAGGCGATTAACCCGATTGCTGTCTGATAATGAAAGGAAGTGATAACAGTCAGCCAGAAATTTCTCTCAGAATGTCCATTCTAGGGAGGATTCTATAGAGTAGAGCTGGAGAAGGGAGTATGGATCGCAGCGCCACACCAAGGCAGTGAAGTCCAGAGACAAACAAGTTCATTGAATCTGTATCTATAGCCAAGGTGTTTTGGGGAGTTCCATGGTGCCCCCTTTATTGGGGTATGAGAATGGATAATAAATGTAGAATAATGGACTTAGGGTATGTGGATCAAAGAGAGACCATTTAGTCCTTTGAATAACACTTTGATTCTTATACACTGAGTCCACTGTCCATGTTAGGTGGGAAGGTCTGGAGTCCACAAACATTTGTCTATATCGTGTGTCTCATCTCAGCAGTTGTGAAGCGAGGAGGATGAACGAGGCTCCCAGTTACAGAGCGCCCTCTCCTGGACAATGAGTATCAGTGCGTGTTATCCAATTACAAACATAGGGAAGAACGAGCTTGTGAACTATGAAAATGAAATGATTTCCAGGTGAACATTGTAATAATAAATCAACATTTTGTACTAACTAAAAGTACAGGGCACAGAAATGTCCCACTGCATCCTACTGTACCTGCTAACCTACCCTCCTCACTTATTGCACTCCCTAACCTACCCTCTTTACTTACTGCACCCCCTAACCTACCCTCCTCATTTACTGTACCCCATAACCTACCCTTCCTACTTATTGCACCCCCTAGCCTACCCTTCTTACTTACTACACCCCCTAGCCTACCCTTCCTAGTTACTGCACCCCCTTATCTACCCTCCTCATTTACTGTACCCCCTAGCCTACCCTTCCTAGTTAATGCACCCCCCTTATCTACCCTCCTCATTTACTGTACCCCCTAGCTTACCCCTCCTAGTTACTGCACCCCCTTATCTACCCTCCTCATTTACTGTACCCCCTAGCTTACCCCTCCTAGTTACTGCACCCCCTTATCTACCCTCCTCATTTACTGTACCCCTAGCCTACCCTTCTTACTTACTGTACCCCCTAACCTACCCTCCTCACTTACTGCACCCCCTAACCTACCCTCCTCACTTACTGCACCCCCTAACCTACCCTCCTCACTTACTGACTCCCTAACCTACCCTCCTCCCTTATTGAACCCCCTAACCTACCCCCCTGTTTTATTGTACTCCCTGACCTACCCTCCTCACTTACTGCACCCCATAACCTACCCTCCTCACTTACTGCACCCCATAACTATACCCTGCCCATTTACTGCACACCCTAACCTACCCTGACCATTTACTGCACCCCCTAACCTTCCCTTCTCTATTACTGCAACCACTAAGCTACCTTCCTCACCTTTTGCAACCCCCAACCTACCCTTACCCAAGGCTCCTGTAATCCCCCGGGATAGTTCTATGTGATCTCACCATGGGGTTGTAATCCGTTACCAGCCTCAGCTCATTTATGGTCAGGAATCGGTACAGTTTGGCTGTGTTGATGTCTTCATTTTCTTTCACCACCAAGTCATCCCGCCAGTTGTCAGCCTGGAATTCATACAAATACATTTCTCTGTCACCTGAACTGCAGATTACTCAGCAGAAGCATTTCTAGAGGTTCATATTATATCTATCAAATGGCTTTATTTTTAGTGCAACAATTCCTTATGGAAACCTGTAATGTTCTCACAGCCAGTGACTCTGACGTTGTATACATTGTTGTTATATTGTTGTTATTTGAGATTTTCAGACAATAGAAAAAAATGAGGTCAAAATAGCAACGTAAACCATTATTGTGGGTGTATTTTATCCTTACATGTTAAGAAACGTCAAATAACACTAATATGGAAGCCGCCCCCTCTCCCCCATAAACCTACAGTGTGTTGTTTCTACACTTTTCAAAGTACTTTTATTACACCTATTGTCTTAGGGCCCATTCACATTAGATGCAGTGCGTTCCGGCCCGATTCTGGCCGGAACGCACTGCCTCGCATTGCGCCGGCTCACTTTTTAGTGGGGCAGGAGGGGGCGTGACGGGCCATTGAAGTGAATTGAAGTAGCCACGCCCTCCAGCCGAAATGCCATCGCCCGCACGGGATCGCAAGGCACATTGTGCCTGCGGTCCGGTGCGAAAAAAAAAGCGCCTTTCCACGCCATTTAGGTAAAAATAGATTTTCTATCTTGTCTCTAGTGGGGCACAAGGGGACATCAACATTCATCCTCAATTGACTTTAATTACAATTTAAAATTTGAGGATCCCAAACTTTTTGGGGATTTGAAACATTTTATTTAAACTGAATTTTAGGCAATTTGTTACAAAGACCCTCTCATATGGGAATAGGCTGCATCAGTATCATCAGAACAAAAGCAGGTAGGAATCTGTGTTAAAATTAAACAATATTAATAATGTGGAGTTTAAGGGGTGTATTTATAAACAATTCGCAAAGCCATTCACCCAGCAAAATGGCATGTACACTTGTTCTGTGCGAATGAAAGTAAAAATGAAAGTTATTCGCGTATTTTCTTTCCAGTTGGAATGTCATTTCAGGTAAATACTCCATTATGGCCACTAGATGGAGCTATGGAGAACAGGTAATAAACGCTTTTTCCATATACTCATCAGCTCCATCTAGTGGCCATAAGGAGGTATTAACTCTTGACTTGAAAAGTCGTCCTGCCCTGGGCGATGGTTGTACACTGTGGCAGGATTTACCTTGCGGAAGATGGTGATCGTGTTGCTCTTTATCTTGTAGCGTTTTAAGACCTCCGGGGTGGAGCTGGTGCCGTAATCCCACTCTGGGTGATTTTTTACCAGTGTGTCAAAGTATTCTATTTCTGGTTCCTCTAAATCCTGCAAATAATATGTAGAATGTAAAATATTAAAAATAATGAAATCCTCCCTTTGATCAGAGACTTTCTACGAGTATTTAAAGAGTCTTGTTAAAAGGAAAC
>NW_017307016.1:674282-674807 GCF_000935625.1 Nanorana parkeri
CGTAAAAAAGCCGACCACGGCAATGTCAGTGGAATCGATGAACGCTTCGGCAGAAGGCACATCGGATAATATTATAGCTTTTCTTTCAGGAACTGCAAGACAGAAAATATTAATATCACCGGATATTAATGTAGAAAGATGATATCTTTACAGTGTACAATGTGTCATGGCACCAGCAATTCCCGGCTGTCAAAATGACAGCCGGGAATTGCTTTGTATTACGCAGCAGATACGGCTGTAGAAAATCAGCCACTCCTGTGTAAACTAACCTCTGCAGATATATGGCCGGGAAGTGTAATTCAGTAAATACAATGTAATAATGTAGTGCTTTATTGTATTTATTATTTAATTTCTAAATAGATCAAATGTGTGACCTTTTATCTTTATATGACATCACTGAAAGAAATCTTATGAGTAAAGAAAAAAATGTAAATTAAAATAAAATGAATTTGGATTGGATTAACCCTATTAATCCTTAGTTAACCCTCATTAACTAGCCCCCCCCCCCCCCCCACTCCTTTTCTA
>NW_017307016.1:675004-675906 GCF_000935625.1 Nanorana parkeri
TTATCTAATTTTTCCTTCTGTTTTTATATTTTTCTTTTAATTTACTTTACATTTTTTTTATTCCTTTTTATTTGTGCTTATTTTTTAGCATTACGTAAAAAAAAAAAGGCACAATATTTGATACAAAAATGCCTTTTTATTTATTTGCACATAACTTTATCATTCTTTGAACCATAAAAATAATTTTAGTGTCATTTTAAATGGAATAAATTATAGGACAACATGTTTTCTTTTTTATTACTAACACTAAAAATTAGGGATGCACCGATACCAAGTACAGCAATCGGTACAAGTACAGATACTTTTCCAGCTCCAAGACCAGACTAGAGAAAAATTCAAAAGTTAGGAGGCGGCTGTCATGTGTAAGGAGCACACGGAGCTCCCGGGACTTGTACATCTCTGTTATAATGTATCATTTTGTTTTTATAAATATAAATAAAGGGACGCACCGATACCAGTTTTGCGAGTACGAGTACTGATACTTTCCAAATCCTGATACATTGTTGCTTATTGTCATGTGACAGTTTTTCTAAAACAATACAGACGAATGATTTCAGGACAGTGCACCCCCGACAGCCAAAAAAACCCCGTATGATTGGCCCGAGAACTGTCACATGTCCGAATTAGTTTCCTTTTGAACGAAATTCAGACGGATCCGAATTTTCTTTAAACGTTCATTCGGGTTCGTTCACATTTGGAAATTCCGATGCATCCGAATATCGATATTTTATTAATGGGCAGCACAGTGGCGTAGTGGTTATCACTTCTGCCATGCAGCACTGGGGTTTCTGGTTCAAATCCCAGCCAGGTCACTGCTCCATCTGCAAAGAGCTTGCATGTTCTCCCTGTGCTTGTGTGCAGGGCTGGATTTACTCTCTCTGCCAGGTTCCTCAATGTGCCCC
>NW_017307016.1:675942-676775 GCF_000935625.1 Nanorana parkeri
CCCCCCCCCCACATACAAGTGATCTCGGTGACATCGCCTAGATCACTTGTACATTTAGCCCTGCTTGCCTAAAGCAGGGCTAAATGTAGCATACAACTACCCGCCTGGAGCTGCATGTCCTGGGCATAGGGAGATAGGAATTCCACACCCCTGCTGCCCCTCTACTTCCTGCTCGGTTGGCCTTGTGGGAAATCCAGCCCTGCTTGTGTGTGTTTCCTCCGGGTACTACAGTTTCCTCTGGGTACTACAGTTTCCTCCCACGCATGTCTAAAGACATGCTGGAAGGTTAATTGGCTCCTCTCTAAGTTGGCCCTCTATGCATGCAAGTGAGATAAGCACCTTAGTTTGTAAGCTCCTGGAGGGTAGGGACTGATGTGAATGTGCAGCTGTGTAAATTGTCGGCGCTCTATAACCTGTAATAAATACATTCATACAAATATCTATTCTAGATGATTTTTACAAGTATAAGGCCCACAGTGGGAATGTAGAAATATGGGAATGTAGAAATAGCTGTGGCCCATGAGGGGTGTGCAGGTACCAGAGCCAAACTTTCTATAAACATTCACATTATTTTTTTTAAACCTCAAAGTCTCTAAAATGATAAAATGATTTCATTAAATTCCTGATGTTCGGTTGGATTGAAGAATGAAGGTCAGACGCTGAATCATCCCGGCGCTGACCTGCTCTGGAATCTGGCGAGCTCCGAGCAGATGGAAAGTTTTACAGGAAATAGAATTGT
Organism: Nanorana parkeri; assembly: GCF_000935625.1. Classification (NCBI taxonomy): domain Eukaryota; kingdom Metazoa; phylum Chordata; class Amphibia; order Anura; family Dicroglossidae; genus Nanorana; species Nanorana parkeri. The sequence continues at coordinate 676,682 of NW_017307016.1, forward strand.
ACCAGAAATAAACTTTGTTACTATTACAGCGGCGACTCTCTGCGGGAATATGGGCCAGCTGGGTCCCGGGAGATACTTCCTTGTTACTCTTACA
>NW_017307016.1:677975-691746 GCF_000935625.1 Nanorana parkeri
CTCCTCCTCTCCCCCCGGGGGCCACTTTTCCGTTTTGTTTTAATGATGAACCATTATAATAATTTCCTTCCATCGCCGGGGACTTCAGATGTGTCTCTCCGCACCTGACGCCCTCAGCCCGACAATATGTTATGTGAAGTGTGACAGCTGTTGTTTTATGGAAACAGCAAACGCGTGGAGACACCATGATATAGGTGAATAATAACAGGTGAATCATACCAGTCTTCTATGCCTGTCTGTGGAATGTGAATCATGTTACTGGGTGCAATAAAGAGGACTGGACCTCTGAATAAGAATACCGAGCTGGTTTATGTGATAGAAGTTTAGATTACATTGTATTAAACCCTCAAACTCTTTTCAATGGCAAGTCACCCTAAATGGGGTTCCTTTTCTTCCTCATATGTATAATTTAAACACAAAAGTCATTTGTGTGACTGTGTAGTGTCCTAAACTTGGCCCATTCAGTCCTATGAGCCCTGTATGCCCCACTCACTTTTCTTTAATGAGACCAGAGTGAGATAAAAGCTTGTGCTGGAGCTCCATGGATCATTAAGTGGGTCCTCAGCATTAAACATCATTAGATATGTATATAAAAATAACCAACTTCAGCCCCACTATAGTCCATCCCCTTAATTTGTTTTAAGGTATCGAATAAAGAAGCCCATGAAATGACTGAGAGCATTGAAGCGGAGATCCCTCAGCTGTGTTGAGGTTTGCACAGGTCTTTGAGAGCATGTGGCTTGATGACCCCGTTAAACCCAGGCCTAGATCTGACATATATGCATTTACAAAACCCTAATAACATAATACATCATTTACCTTCAATAGAAGTGTTGTTTCCATCGTCTGTACATAGCGAAGTCTTTAGTAAACTCAGTAGGATTACGATGAATACATTACAGGACATCATCCTTCTGACCATTGTGTCTGGCGGTGGCTGGTCTTTGCTCGCTGCCCTCAGAAGTGACTCATTGCAGAGCGAAGAATGAGAGAAGAGAGAAGTGATGACGAGGATCTCAAAGCTCTGAGAACTCAACACCTGTCTTCAAAGCTTTTACACTCTGAGATAACAGGCTGGAGGTGAATGGTGGAGACAGACCACGATGACTTCATACATGGCTTTCTGTGAATGCAGCTGGATAATTCAGGAGGATTTTCTTTATCTGAGAGCTTTGGCGTAGGTCAGAGAAGTTCCCACAAGCTCCAGTCCCATTGAAAGATCCATACATTAGTTATTTGATGTGAAAAGTTTATAATAATGTTCATGGGTAGGTACATTTAAGTGTATGTATAGCATAAAGTTTTCTTCCCTCGTAGACAGTTGTCCTCAGAACAGGTTTCTCCTCACCTCTTGCTCCAGGGACAGCTCTAAAATTTGGGATTTCCCCTTGATTTTCTTCTCCGTGACAATGGCCACCAGCACAAACAGAGGGGTAGATTTCCCCTATGGGGATACAGACACCAATACAAACTTGACAGAGGGTCTACCCCTTTCCGACTCCATCTTAAAAAGGTTTTGTCTAGAGATACACTTTAAGGTTTAAAGTAATACTAAACTCAGAAGATAAATCCTAAAAATACATTAAAGTCTCTGAACTCTGAAAAACAATGTATCTAATTTGTGTATCACTCGGCTGTATCCCCCTAAAGGGTCCTATTCTCCAATCATCTCTGAATTGGTGCTGACACTGTGCTTCCTTCTGGAGGGTGACTACTTTTGTTCCCCATGGTCCCTGTGTGTGTTGTAAAGTAGTCACCGCTCCAAGCTCCCCCTGGGATAGGCTACAATCTCACGTTTAGTTTACTCATTTGTACTGATATTGAACTCTACATATGAAATAGTACTGTAAATTCAATGCAAAAATAAATTGCTACACTTACCAACTTATCTGCAAGTGTAATTTTACAGGGGATGCTTTTTGACAGCCGCTCCTACTGTGCAATACAAAGCAATTACCAGCTGTCAACTGACAACCAATAATTGCTGGTAATAATTTTCTTAGGAGGCATCTCATACATTCAAAATTCTCAAGTGCTTACAATATAGACTGTATAGTGTGTGTGTGTGTGTGTATTTGGGATACTTATTTGCTAATTGAACATTCTCTTGTACTTTAGTAAACCAACCCCACTGGCTTAAAGTGTATGTATAGACAACATTTTGGATGAAGTAGGATATCTTTAAGGTCCCTGTATTTATTTATTTTTGCTGTCTACGTTTCTTTCACATCCTGTCCCACAGATAGAACAGGAGGTCCAAATCGAGAGGAAATCCCCTCTTATACAGTTGACACCAGAACAGGTGTCCGATTTGGAAGATTTCACCTCTATTCCTGTTCCTACGACAATTCTAACCTTTTGGATTTCCCATCAGTTTCTTTGATGGAGACAACAGTCACTGGGACCAAATTTAAAAGGTGAATCCCAACGGTAACACAATATAGTTTTGGCTTTACAAACACTGTAACATGAATGAATTAGCAGTCAATACAAAGTATCGGCAGCAGATTTTTAAAGAAAATTAAGGATTGTTTAGGGTCATGGTTACCAGGAAGAAAGTGGACAAAGAGACAATTAACAAATAGAATTTTATTATTGCATTAGATTTGAGCAGAGACGTTACAATTTACTGGAAGGATTATCATGGGAAGCTCCTGTGACTATTCTTGGATGTGGGTCAGGTTTAAATAGATCTAAACCCCCACCCCTCCTCTTAGAAAGTTTTCAAAGATACATTAATATGGCGTATAGCTTGTCTATGGATGTCTTGACATCTGTGGGGCTTTTTCTTTTATTTGCCTGCTCCGATCTGCAAATATAATGGACATGAGCCAAGATTTGAGATTGGGTTTTTTGAATGCACTGCATGCAGGTTACCTGCCAAAGTTTTGTTGCGTTGGTAAGAAAACCACGTAACCTTCCGGTCCCTATTTCCGTTCTGTAGAACCTCATGGCTTGATGCTATCTCTAAGAATAAACATGCTCACACCTTAAATATACCACAATATGGGATGTAACTCCAGAAAGACAATGGTGGTCTAGAACATTGATGCAACATATATGGCTTGGCAGTTGGGGAACTTCGCTCATTATCCACATTTTGCAGTGAAGGGCATTTAATTGTTTTAGTAGTATGCAAATTATAAGGTTAGAGGGGGAATACTCTCTAATTTTCGAACACACAGAGATGGGTTTTGTCATTCAGTTTAGCTGCCTAATGGCAAATCTTTGGAGATCGTAAACCTTTGTTCAGATTTCAAACCAGTAAGTTATGTTTCATGGTGCCACCAGAGCTTTCTGCTACCTGGTTAGTCAGTGGCTGAATATATAATCACCATATATATGGGGCAAAGGATCCCCTCCAGATGGACCAAAAACATTTCACAAGTGATCTATGTAGCTCAAAAAAGGACCAATCGGTTAAGATCAGATTGTTCCATGTTTGAGCAGTTTTATGTGCCTTCAGGGTTGGGATGGAGCAGAACACGATGGGAGATACAATACAAAAACAAGGAGGTTGGTTCCAGACAGAAGCTGTGGGAATAATGCACACGGTGGACACTTGTGGGCAACATGGGACTTTATGAAGCATCATCCCACTCCTTGCGGATGGACAGATTCCACTCCCAAGTTAGGTGATTGTGATTGTCGTCGTCGGTGAAGAAGGACTTGTTGTGGTATGTTCCTCGTGACAACATTCCTTTAGGGGCTTCTTCTAAGGGGGTCAGAAACTCGTACTCTTCCGCTCGGGGTCCGTAGCTTCCCACCATAAATGTGGCTTTGGCGACTGGGGAAAAAAAAGAGTAAACAATTGTCTGAACAGAATCAGCTAAAATGTATTTCCATGCCAGTCTGCCATGTGCAGGAAGTGAGGCAAAATGGCAGAGCATCCTAAGTGGGACCATAGATAGACTTCCTGAGAATCAAAGGCTGGGAAACATCTACCTGTCCTCAAAGGAACTGGAACCTGGCTTTACGAGTGTAGTGTAATGCATGTGTGGGTAGTAGTCACCAGTAGTAGTCTTGTAGTCTTATAACAAGTTCTACATATGGTCAGATGTGCTGGTTATTGCTTGCTAGGGTAGTCCAAAATTGCCCAATCTTCAGATTATCAGAACATTTGAGGATGGGTAGTGTTGGGTGGTTTGTGGCCAACCCAAGGCTAAATTATGCCATGATAGCAGATGCATTACTTCCACTTCCTGTATTAACATACACGTAGAATGCAGAGTAGGGAGTTCCTTTGCAGCAGGGACGTGCAGTCAGGGAAGGCAGGTGGGGTGGAGCCTCACCTAGTATTATGAAGTAAAAAGGTGTCAGCTTCAGGTCTGAAACTGACAGCTTTTTTTCCATTCAGAGCGGCTTGTAACAGGTTACACAGTAGGGAAAGTTTCCCCGCTGTGTCACCTGTCATGGACGGAGCACTGCCTGTTAATTACAGGCAGCGCTGCATCCAGCTTTTGACAGGTAGTTAGGTTACACAGCAGCGGGCTTCCCCACTGCTTGTGTAACCTAACTTGGTGAGGCAAGAGCTGTCACAGCCTCTACTCTTTATTAGAGGTGTGAGCTCTGTGGGTGGCTTGGACCAATGGCAAAGCACCATTGGTCCAAGCTGTCCAATCAAAAAAAAGAAAGAATAAAAAAACAACAAGTGAGGACATCGATCTTGATGCCTCACCAGTGACGAGCAAGTGAGGGACAGGGAGGCTCCTCCCTGTCTCCTCCCCACACAGATTGGTTACCGAGCTGGGGGCGGGGCTTCGCGGGATGGGGATGATCTTTGGCGGGACGGGGGTGGAGATTCGGAGGGCTGGGGGATGCCTCACCCAGCACGGAAGGCACGGCACGTCACTGCTTTGCAGTGCTTACTATCCAGCCTCCTTTATCCTTTCTAAACTCTCCGACTCCCTTTCTAATGAAGGGGGCACATGTCCTCAACTGGGACAGCACTCAGTTATAGATGTATACCTCCCAACCCCTTTCAGGCTTCTGCAACAACAATTATTATTCATCTTTGGAAATGTACCTTTCACTCCGGTCCTGTATGTGTGCTGCACATATTTTAGCCCGGACACTATCTCTTTGCATACCTGTAAAACACACACAGGAAGGTCTTTCAGTTCCGTATATTACAGTGGAAGTAACAAGTACATATTGTAGTTCATTATGACTTACTTTGAAGCTGATTTTAACTCTGTACTCACACCCTTCTTTTAGGACGAACGTCGTCTTCTTAAGTTTATCCAGGTCCTCTGTAAACGAGAACGGGAGGTGAAACAGAATCCGCACCAACTGAACAAAACTCTCAGACACCAGTATGTAAGGAGGCAAAGAGTGATGTATAAAATGGCATGACTGATGGCAACCAATAATCATAAGTTGAGCACTTGGATGTATACAATGTTGCATTTATCTCACATCATCATTATTCTGTGTTAAAAGGGAATCTACACTCACTAGGAACACCTGAACACCTGCCTGTCCATACATTTGTCTAACTAGCCAATCATGTGGCAGCAGTCAAATGCATGAAATTGTGCAGATACGGATCAGGAGTTCGGGGGGGTCATTTATAACACCTTTGCCTAGCCTATTGCTGAGCGAACGACGCTTGCAGCAAAGCCCCTAGATGGAGCTGAGGAACACAACCACTTTCTGTGTTCCCCTGCTCCATCTGTTGACAGTAATGTACTGCGAATGTTGTTCACTCAGCTATATGCTGGGTGAACACTTTATAATTCAGCCCCCCCAATGGTAACATCAAACACCAGAATGAGGAAGAAAATGTCATTTAGTCTGTGGCATGATTGTTGGTGCCAGACGGGCTGGTTTGAGCATTTCTGTAACTGTCTACTCTTGGGATTTTTACACACAACAGTCCCCAAAGTTCACCCGAAAAGTCTGGAAATGCTTTGTTGATGAGATAGATCAGAGGAGAACGGCCAGACTGGTTGGACGTGACGGAACAGCAACAATCTCACCGCTCTTTACAGTCTAATGACCTCCATGACCCCTCTTTCCCTTCTCTAGGATTGCATGGTTTGATGCCATTGCTGAAGAATAAACATGCGCACACCTAAAGTATACCACAGTACAGGACATAATACCGGAAAGCAAGTGGCAGTGTAGAATGTTGATGCAACATATGGCTTAGTAGTTGGTATAGTTTAAGCGTGGCATGATTGTTGGTGCCAGACGGGCTGGTTTGAGCATTTCTGTAACTGCTGATCTCCTGGGATTTTTACACGCCACAGGCCCTAAAGTTTACTCAAAATGGTCCAAAAAAAACAAAAATTCATCCAGCGAATGGCGGTTCTGAGGCGAGAAATGCTTTATTCATAAGATAGGTCAGAAGAGAATGGCCGGTCTGGTTGGAGATGACACAAAGGCTACAATAACTCAGATAATCACTCAATTGATGAGCAGAACATCATCTCAGAATGCAAAGCATGTCAAACCTTGGGGAAGATGGGCTGCAACAGCAGAAGACCACATTGAGTTCCACTCCCGCCGGCCAAGAACAGAAAGCTCCCCAAAACTAGAGAGTTAAAAGGAGAACTATGGGGTTAAGTCTTTTCCCCATAGTTCTCCTTAGGGTAACGGGAGGACACAAACTAGCGTCCTCACGTCACCCTAGGCTCGCGGTATACTGAGACGCCGCAGCTGAAGCGGATCCCGACAATTGTGCCGGTATCCGCCCAGCTGCGTGACTGATAGCTGGCTCTGCCTATCTAGAGGCAGAGCCAGCTGTACCCGCCCCGTCCGTTCCGCCAGTCAGCGCTGGCGGATCGGAGCGGGGAGAGGGGAATCCAGCCCCTCCCCTGTCAGGGCAGAAAGCCGTGACAGGATCGAGAGGTGAGGGAACGCCGGTATGTGTTCGCTCACCTCCCGATCTACTGAGCCGACCTGTGACAGTCTCATTGTCACAGGTCGGCTAGAACTATGAGGTGAGTGAAAAGCACACCCCTCATAGTTCTCCTTTAAATACTGGAAAACATATCCTGGTCTGATGAAAGTTGATTCCAGCCATGGTGCACTGATGGTAGGCCACTCACCAGATCCAATGGAACACCATTAGCTTTAGATGGACCTGAAGCCAATAGAACACCTTTGAGATGTGGTGGAATGGGAGATTGGCAGCATGAATGACAAAGCTTTAGAAATTGTATGGCTCATTCACATCAATATGGACCAGAATCTCAAAAGGAAAGTTTGAGAAATCCATGTCATGAAGAACCGAGTGAGGCCCTACTCAGCATTAGTATAGTGTTATAGTTATAAAGGAAATGTGTGCAAAACACCATACTGTCCTTCTAAATTGTTATTTGTAATATTATTTATTTGTTTATAAACTGGTAGATTGTAACTGAAATAAAAACGGTTACAAACCATTATGGGTTTATTTCTTCGGGTTTGCACATAAATATACATTTTGGAAGGACCTGGGCTGACATTTCCCTAAAATAAAAAGAATACAAATGTTTTATATAACATAAATGATGTCACTTACGTGTGAGGTCCATGGTGATTGGCGCAGGGGCTGTTTCACAGACCAGTGTGAGTCGGGTTACTGTCACATTTGGAACTGATGGCTTTAAAAAAAAAAATTTATATTTAATGGTTTAACTGCACGGATATTGCAGAGAAATTTCGATCATGAAAATTGTAGTAAAGCTTCTCATTGAAACCCAAGTACTGCCGGGTAAAAAAAAACAAGTTTTGGTATTGTAAAGGGAACATCGTGAACAGGTAACTGTGTCTCTGCAATACCTTGAAAATCCTACTTTTGGTCTTGCATTCCTCATGAAATATCAGTGTACTTCCTGTGCCTAGGAACTCCTGTTCTGTAGCCTCATAGCTATATATCCGCAGTATTAGAGCATCTAAAAGGCACTGCTGCCTCTGACTGCTGACCTCACCAGATTTGGAGCGAGGTTTGATGATATCACTGTTGTGCTGCTCACTGTTCTCCTTGCTGGAGAGAAAGTTGTACCTGAGGAGCGGCATTGCAAGGATCTCCCTGCTTCTGCTTCATTCATTGTGGATCTGGGCTTCCACCACCTCTCCTGCTGCTTCTTCATCATTACCCCACCAGTCATCAGATCACCAACGGGGTGCAGATCTGACATGAGGAATGGAAGCCCTGCTGCTCTACCAAGATGGCTCCCTCCAAACGGAGACACAGTACAGAACAATGCATTGTAAGTCAGCAATGGGGAAATATCAGCTGCAGGGGGCCTATAAACAATGCTGGTGATGGGTCCTTTGCCCAATGTTTCTTCACTTTTAGGATATCTTCAATCTACTGTAAGTGCTAAGGGAAGGTGTTAAGTGTTAGGTTCAGTGTTGACTGGTTTGGGAGTTATAGGATTCATTTTCAGGGATAGTTTGAAGTGACACTAAACTCCGGAGTTAAATCATAAAAATACATTGAAGCACCTTAACTCTGAACAACAATGTATCTTATTTGTGTATCACTCGGCTGTGGATCCTCCAATCATCTCTGAATTGGTGCTGACACCTCCTTCTGGAGGAGGGGCCACGTCTGTTCCCCATAGTCCCTGTGTGTGTTGTAAAGTAGTCACCGCTCCAAGCTCCACCCCCCCCCCCCATCCCGGGAGTGAGCTTGGAGCGGTGACTACTTTACAACACACACAGGGACCATGGGGAACAGACTTAGCCCCTCTCTAGAAGGAAGGACAGTGTCCGCACCAACTCAGAGATGATTGGAGGATCTACAGCCGAGTGATATACAAATAAGATACATTGTTGTTCACAGTTCAGAGACTTAATTGCATTTTTACACTTTAACTCCTGGGTCAGGTGTCACTATAAGGTTTAGGTGCTGTGATCACTTTAGTTAGGGTTAAGTATTAAAGTGACATTAAACACTCAGATTTTTTAACATAAACCAATACTGTAATGACGGCAAGAGGTTAATATATTGGAGTTGATTGATGGTAGTTTTTTTTTAATCCGAAATACCACTCCAATACAAAAGGTATTTTGCTTTTTAACTTCATCATAACGAAAGTTCGTAAAGTTACGAAAATATAACCACCACTAACGAAAATTCGTATTTCGTACGAATCCGAATCGAGTTCAGTTACGAATTACGAAATACGAAATAACGGATATTCCGAAACGAAACAGAATGAATTTTTTGACGGCGCACAAGTCTATTGCAGAGCAGGTGCAATGATATAATGCAGACATGGTTTGTAGCACAGCAATGGAGATAGAAGTGCAGTGCAGAGTTTTGCAGGAACAGTTGTGGAACTTCCCATCTGCTCTTTGAGTCACTTACGACACTTCCCGATTTCGGTGCCAGCTCAGTAAACGAAATGCAGCAAATGTTTCCTCAGCTCGGACTTCTCAGGAACAGTTATCATGCTTCATTGCAGATATAATGAGAAGGACATGTGATGTGCCATAGAAACATAGATGAGCGATGGAAGAAAAAGACCGAGAGGTCCATGGAGTCCGACACTTCCTTTGATGTTTTGTTTTTGTTTCTTTTGTAACCTTTTTGCTTGAGTATAGATCTAGGTGCACTGTTGACTAACTTACTACCTCTGCTGGAAGCCTGAGTACTGCCTGCATCCCAATATCCAACAACCCTGAGCTTGTGTGTTCTTACTTTGGTATCATTTGAGTATTTCTTCCAGATATGTGCAGTAAACCAGCATTACACAAAACCATTCCTTTGTCTCTGTGCAGCAGTTTCCTGTAATAACGACCGGTCACTGCTGCTATCTCTACTTGTGCAAGGTGAATGGTCTTGTCTCCACACCCTCCTGTAATAAAGACCGGTCACTGCTGCTCTCTGTCCTTGTGCAGGGTGACTGGTCTTGTCTCCGCCCCCTCCTGTAATAACAAAATAACTTGTTGTTTACAGAGCTAAAAATGCTGAAGCTCAGACTGCACACACAGCTAAATGAGCCAGCAGCGTGAAACCCGCCCCCTCCAACGCTTCATATGGTTCCAAATAGAGACAGACTTCTGCTGTATCCTTGCTTTAGATAACTCATAGTGCTCTGTGACACCGTTGGCTCTGTATTAAAAAAAAAAGCGCAACAATTTATATTCATATCCTGTGAAAGATATAAAACGAGTGAAGAAAAATCTAGAAATAAATCACAACCTCAGATCAGTGCAATGTTCTCTTTACCTGCAACGACCGGCCCTTCCCCCAGGAGAGATTTCTTGTACTTGGCTAAGCTCTCGTCATCCTTGTCCATCTCCTGAATCTCCTGCATGGATTTTTGCGGTGGAGGTTTGTAGTTCACTTTTGAATCCACCTCATCATCGTCGTCCACTTCATGTGTGACCGCCTCGTGTTCAGACATGTTTGCCTGCAAGGACCAAACAGAGATCTCATCATTATATCTGACCTCCGTCCTCCCCTACAGCCTTCTGTCTGACCTCCGTCCTCCCCTACAGTCTTCTATCTGACCTCCGTCCTCCCCCTACAGTCTTCTATCCGACCTCCGTCCTTCCCTACAGTCTTCTATCCGACCTCCTTCCTCCCCTTCAGTCTTATATCCGACCCTTCCCAAATACAGCCTGCCTAGGAACGCCCACTCTTACCAGACCCATGAAGGTCTTTCGATATTTGCATAACTCCTCCCAAGAGCCCGCCCACTGCTTGTATCAGGGCTGAGGGCTCTTGGGCAGGGTGCTGTGATGTTTTCAGGAAGCTATATACAGCACTCTGCCGGCCCCTCCCACCAACCCTGATCTGCCTGCATTGCATACAGAAGGACAAAGACCCAGTGATGACATCACCGGGACTAAAAATCAGGTATGTAACAAAAATTAAATGGTTTTATTAAAAAATAAATCTGCATGTTATTGAGGGGGGAGGAAAGAACCGGCTTGTGTTTGCTCTGTGCATTGTGTATCATAAACAGCTACTTTTCTTTTATAAAATCCTGTTTTTCACTTGTTTTTGCTTTTTTCCCCATCCCAGTGCTGCCGACCTCTCACAGACACTTCCTGTCTACATGCGTTCTCCCCAGCATCGGCTGCACATTATTGCTCCGGACCGACTTCCTACTAATGATAACGGTGGACTGTGCCTGGGCAATGTGTGTCGGCGCGACCACTTCTAGCCTCCAACAGGAGAGCATGCGACAACAATGAGGAGATGGTTGTCACCTCATAACAGGAACAGTCTGAACAATGGCAGGGTCAGCAGGGATTGCTTTAAAGGAGAACTATGAGGGGAGGGGCTTTTCACTCACCTCATAGTTCTAGCCGACCTGTGACAATGAGACTGTCACAGGTCGGCTCAGTAGATCGGGAAGTGAGTGAACACATACTGGCGTTCGCTCACTTCTCGATCCTGTCACGGCTCTGTGCCATGACAGGGGAGCGGCTGGATTCCCCCCTCCGATCCTCCAGCGCTGACTGGCAGAACAGACAGGGGAGGGGCGGGTACAGCTGGATAGGCAGAGCCAGCGGTCAGTCACGCAGCTGGGCGGATCCCGGCATAATTGTCGGGATCGGCTGCGGCGTCTCAGTATACCACGAGCTGTAGCTCCCTATATACTGAGCCTAGGGTGATGGGAGGACTCTAGTTTGTGTTCTCCCGTTACCCTAAGGAGAACTATGGGGTGAAAACACTGACCCCATAGTTCTCCTTTAACAAAAAGCTGCAGGTTAAAAAAAAGAATTACAACTTTTTAAAGTGACATTAACATATTAAAGCTCATGTGGGATTTTAGCAATTGGGTCTTCAGTACGTCAGCGGATCTCAAGACGTTTATAAATGCTGAACTGATGGTTCACGACAGGAAACAAAGAGGAAGATTAACTCGCAGAAAACCTCTCAGTGACACAGTTTGTTATAATGTTCTCTAGACCCAGATATATGGGTATCAGAAAGCATTTAAAGAGACCCTGTCACCAGGCAATTCATTTCCAGCACAACCTTCCCATTGGATCATATGAGCATTCAACACTTTTTATGCAAGTTATTTACCTGTAACAGCCATTGTGTAGACATCCAGAAGACTTAAGACTGCTGCTGGGTGCCGCCATTTTGGATGTAATGTCAGCAACCCCAGCAGATTTTAGGGGTCTCAGGTGGGCTGTGTTGGGGTCTACGATGGGCTGCGCGGAATTTATAGTCGGCTGTGTGGGGTCTCAGGTGGGCTCTGCAGCGTCTATGGTGGGCTGCGCGGGGTCAATCTATGGTGGTCTTTGAAGACTCTCAGGTGGGCTGTGTGGGGTCTATGGTGGGCTGGGCGGGATCTATAGTGGGCTGGGTCCATAGTGGTCTGTGTGGTCTATGGTGGGCTGTGAAGGCTCTCAAGGTGGGCTGTGCCGGGGTCTGTGGTGGGCTGTGCGGGGTCTCAGGTGGGTTGTGCGGGGTCACTTTCCCTGCACACATGTGCTGCTCCTCTTACCTCCAGCCTGAAGTTCCATCAGTACCAGCAGGACAGATTGCAGCTCCCCAGCCTGCCTTCAGGATTTCCTGCCATCAGATTGCATGCTACGGCTCATTACCCCCCCGAGGAAGTCAGGAGGTGCCCCGGTGTGCCATGGGTCTCTTGTTGAGAATAGTTGATCTAAGGTTAGGTTCCGACCTCAGCAACACCAGGGACACGCGTCCCGGGGGCCTGCGCTATCGTATGCTGATGCACACTGCGGCCCCATTGATTTCAATGGAGTTACATCCACGCGGCAAATCGCTAAAAAAGGTACGAGTACCTTTTTTGGGACAAACGATGCGCAACTTTTTAAGAAAATAATGGCACCTCCAGCGCGATCAGCTGTGGTGGGCGACTCCGTGACCACCCGGCAATCCGCGTGGTTTTGTGCACGATTGCCACGTGGTGAGGAGTCGCCCAGGCGTGATCCTAGCCTTATACAGATAGAGACAATGTGCGGATTTGGGAACTCTGGACACACTTGGTGCATGTCAAATATTATAGGCAGGTTCTCTTGCCTATAATACAGTTACACATTTGTTTACCAAACCCAACCAGCACCATGCAATGTACGGAGCCCATACGCCTCGTCCGGGTAATCATGGAGCGGCGGATCAGTCTGGGGTATTTAACTTTCATGACAATTATCTGGGGATGTATATAATCCTATTACAGGTCAATGTGTCTCAGCCCGGGATATTGTACAATGAGCGTCACGTGCGTGCCCAACGTTCCGTTGTGTATGTGCCCCCAATGAGGTCGGTTTACATTAATAAGCTCCCATTACATTGTGAGAACATCGCTTATCTGCTACAGGTCTTGTCAGGAGGGAAGGGGGAGCAGTGACACACTGGCTGCAATTAAAGATTATGCACGTGTATGGGGCAAGCAGAGGCATGGGGGGGGGGTCTAAAATGGTCACGGAACTATATGACATGGTTAGGTATCAGATACTAAATGTAAATAGTGCTGAACTGTGTCCCTACATTCATACCGGTAGTACAGCAAAATATGAACACCGCTGCAATCACCAGACTGACACTGAACAGCAAAAACACCTTAAAAGGAGATGGCGGGACCATTCATCAGAGGAACACGTGAACGTCATATGAAGCCAGCACAGCGACTTCCCGTCACACCGCCAGGAGGAAGATCTCACCTCCACTTTTCAGATGTTTCGCTCATCTGCTACCGCAGTTGTCAAACGGCTTCAAGAGTCAACTTGGGTGAAAGCTTTCAGGGTTCCTCAGATCCCCTCTTCAGGGTTCATACAATTCTGAGATCCTGGATCCTCATATTTATACGCAGAGTTACCAGGAGGAGTAATGTAATAG
>NW_017307016.1:691787-692264 GCF_000935625.1 Nanorana parkeri
CAGGCTGCCACAATCATAGAGATGCCCCTGACAATATTTCCTGAGTGGTAAATGCTGTTGGAAAGGGTTCAGCTATAGAGATGGAGATCAGCGTTCATTGGGGTAACCGACTCCGAGATAACAGGCGCAATCCTCTTGTGAAATGTCCATATACCGGAGAAGCAGTTAAATAGAACCAATAATGAATTAAAATGGTTTTCCTTCACACACTAGTAACTGTAATGTTTAAAGGAGAACTATTGGGTCAGGGCTTTTCCCCATAGTTCTCCTTAGGGTAACAGGAGGACACAAACTAGCGTCCTCCCATCTGGATCCGGTGTCTGGATCCGCCCAGCTGCGCGAGTGACTGCTGGCTCTGCCTATCTAGAGGCAGAGCCAGCTCTACCGGCCCCCTCCCCCATGCGTTCCACCAGTCAGCGCTGGCGGATCGGAGCGGGGAGGGGGGAATCCAGCCCCCCCCCCCCCACCGCTCAAGCT
>NW_017307016.1:692428-695324 GCF_000935625.1 Nanorana parkeri
CCCCCCCCCCCCCCCCGTCACGGCAGAGAGCCGTGACAGGATCGAGAGGTGAGCAGACGCCGATATGTGTTCGCTCGCCTCCCGATCTACTGAGCCAACCTGTGACAGTCTCATTGTCACAGGTCGGCTAGAACTATGAGGTGAGTGAAAAGCACGCACCTCATAGTTCTCCTTTAAGGACACATCTATAGTTATCAGATTCATAAAGAGGGTTATTGGGGTGACTGATAACATAAGAGGTCCAGGCAAAACCCTCCCCTACAATGAGAGTCCTCCTGTAATATCTATTTATCAGAGAAGTAATAAAATACCACCATCAATGAAGTACAACTGTTTTCCTTGAGACACGCGAGTAGTGATGGTTACTGTAAAATGTGAACTGATCAGCTCCTAAGAGTTCTATTGGGCGGTGTTATTCGATGGTTGTACATTATATTATATTGCTGCTGTACTACTACAAAAACAGTCACACACTCCACAGAAACCTCCGACATCTATAAGCAATATGCTGATTTATCAATAATCCCCTGAAATCACAGCGTCAGAGACCGGGCTTGATTTACTCTCTCTGCTGCCCCAATGCCAGGTTTCTCAATGCCCCCCCCTCCCCCCCTCCCCCCCCCTATGGAGAATGGCAGACCTGCAGGCTGCATTCAAGTGATCTCGGCAAAATCGTTGAGATCACTTGTACAAAACAAGTGGCGGTTTCCTCGCTGTACATTTAGCTCACCTTGCCCAAAGCCGGTCTAAATGTAGAAAACTACTACCTGCCCGGCGCCAGGAACTGCATGTCCCGGACATCGGGATATAGGAATCCCACACCCCTGCTGCCCCAAGGCCGGGTCTTGGTTGGCCTTGTGGGAAATCCGGCCCTGGTCAGAAATGTGCTGGACAACATGGCCATTGGCTATTCCATACACAATCAATATGGAGCCAAGTGCAGGACACACGGGTACTGTATCTGACAGTTACATTGTTGCAGGAAAAGATAAGTTCAGTCTTCCGATTGTAAAGTTTGAGCTCTGGGCCCAACACTTTTGTACCGAGCTGTGCGAGGGGCCGGGGCCAGAATTCGACTTTACAAAGACCGCCGCAGCCAGGACAGATCCCGACAATGCTCTCGGGATCCACCCAGCTGGCTCTGCCTATCTAGAGGCAGAGCCAGCTGTACCCGCCCCCTCCCCTGTCCGTTCCTCCCGTCAGCGCTGGAGGATCGGAGCAGGGGGAATCCTTGCGGGGAGCGGTGACTGACAGTCACGGCTCTCTACAGGGACCGGAATTGAGAAGTGAGCGAGAGACTGTATGTGTTTGCTCACTTCCCGATCTATTGAACTGACGTGCGACAGTTTCATTGTCACAGGTCGGCTCGAACTATGAGGATGAGTAATTTTCTCTCACCTCATAGTTCTCCTTTAATGCCCCATGATGTCTTATTTAAAGTGCATCAATGTTTAAAAATAAGGGAGCCAAACCAAAAAGGTAAAAGATAGGGATGCACCGATGCCGGTTTTTCGGTATGAGTACCTAAAATGTATCTTTCGGTACTGGCCATTACCGAAAACCGACACCGTTACTTCAGCTAGCATGGAGCTGCCCAGCTTCCTGATTGGCCAGGAAGCCGGCTCCATGCGGATTGTCTGGGAAGCCGGCTCCATGCGGATTGTCTGGGAAGCCGGCTCCATGCGGATTGTCTGGGAAGCCGGCTCCATGTTCCCTCGCGGCACTGCCAGTCAGAGAAAGTTCCGATATTGAGGAAGGTATCAGAGCATTTGTGCGAGTACTCGCAATACTCGGTACCAGCACTGATACCGATACTAGTATCGGTGCATCCCTGGTGAAAGAGTTAAAATGGCTTTAATTGTTCCCAATGTGATCAAACAACAACAGCCTATTTGTTTTGAGGGCGACAACATTACCCCTTCATCAGGGCTTAGGATGGGATAATTTGATTGGACAAATGGATCTCTATATCTGATATAAAGATCTCCGTCAGGGCTGGAATTGTACATGGAAGCAGCAGCAACCACACAACAGCACCCTTCTCCTCTTCTCCATAGCATAGAGGTGGGATTCTGTAGTTCTCAGCGCTAACCAAGAACAACCAGCAGTAGAGCACAGGAAGCTACCGGCTCACCGGATTTCTGGCAGGATCAACTGGTATTTTTTTGTATTTATCAGACAGATATAAGAAAATGCTTTCCATGGTATAATTTAAAGAACAAAAAAGGGAACAAACAAGAGAAATTGATTTTTTGGGGGATTAGGTATGCTTTAAATGCACCTTAGGTCTCATTCACATGAGCGTGCACATCCGTACAGAGACCTGCTCCCGGGGGGGGGGGGAGGGGATACAGCTGCTGGGTGTAATTGCATGCATCCGCCTATAGGAGGACGCAACTGCACGCCGTTGGAAGCCAACTTGGTGCCCGCACTCAAATGCATACTATCTGCCTCCAAGTGCAGGCACATCTGCGCAGGTCCAGGTCGGCGTGTAGATGCGTGCAAATATGCCCCCCCATAGGGAGGTACAGACGGCTGCACACAATTATACACTACACCTCCCGGGAACAGGTCTCTGGACGCTGTATGGATGCGCACGCCCATGTGAATGAGCCCCTAAACATACCACCCCAAATCACACTACAACCAGGAACTATTTGGCCACAATTTGCATTTGAAGCATCTGTATCCAAATGTATTTATTTTTGTAGTTTTGTATAGAATAGGAAATGATTTCAATTCTTCTAAAGTTATTTTTTGGCTTTAGATAAAGAGAACCTGTCATGTGGGAATTATTTGGGCTACCACCGGGGTTCAGGAGCTTCTGGTTGGCTGACTGTAATAGCCAGGGCCGGATTTACTCCCTCTGCTCCCCCAAGGCCAGGTTCCTCAATGC
>NW_017307016.1:697217-702777 GCF_000935625.1 Nanorana parkeri
TACAGCTGCTGGGTGTAATTGCATGCATCCGCCTATAGGAGGACGCAACTGCACGCCGTTGGAAGCCAACTTGGTGCCCGCACTCAAATGCATACTATCTGCCTCCAAGTGCAGGCACATCTGCGCAGGTCCAGGTCGGCGTGTAGATGCGTGCAAATATGCCCCCCCATAGGGAGGTACAGACGGCTGCACACAATTATACACTACACCTCCCGGGAACAGGTCTCTGGACGCTGTATGGATGCGCACGCCCATGTGAATGAGCCCCTAAACATACCACCCCAAATCACACTACAACCAGGAACTATTTGGCCACAATTTGCATTTGAAGCATCTGTATCCAAATGTATTTATTTTTGTAGTTTTGTATAGAATAGGAAATGATTTCAATTCTTCTAAAGTTATTTTTTGGCTTTAGATAAAGAGAACCTGTCATGTGGGAATTATTTGGGCTACCACCGGGGTTCAGGAGCTTCTGGTTGGCTGACTGTAATAGCCAGGGCCGGATTTACTCCCTCTGCTCCCCCAAGGCCAGGTTCCTCAATGCACCGCTCTACATTTAATTCTACTTGCCCAAAGCAGGGCTACATGTAGAAAACAACTATCTGCCCCCTGCCCAGAACTGCATGTCCCGGGCATATCAGGAGACAGGAATCCCACACCCCTGCTGCCCCTCTACTCCCTGCTGCCCCAAGGCCGGGCCTTGGTTGGCCTTGTGGGAAATCCGGCCCTGGTCATAGTGACATCTGTCAGTCACCCTGTAGTGTGTGCCGATTGGTAGACGCGAGGAGCCATGGCGGTGGAGGGGGGCACCGGCGCTGCCTCGTGAGAATTTGTTCTTAGCTCTGGGCAGATCCTATTAGAGGATGATGAGGTGATGCGATTAGATGGTCACCCGGCGTGGCCTGAACACCCTGCCTCTATCACACAACGGACTCTATCACAAGATGTTCCCGCTATCTGCGGCATCACAAGTGTCATCTCTTATCAGATCCGCCAAATGGAGCCGAAATTCTGTCACACAGTTAACACGTGAAAAAGGTCACCTGGGTCTGTTTTATGGTTTTCTTAGAAACTTTCTTAGAAGAACTGAAACCGATAAAACTGACATCTGGCTTCTGGACCCCACCTAGCCATCACACACAATGGGGGGGATTTATCACAACTGGAGCAGACAAGATCTGGAGCAGCTGTACATGGCAACCAATCAGCTTCTCTCTTCAGTTTGTTCAATTAAGATTTAAAAATGAAAGAAGGCTGATTGGTTGCCGTGCACAGCTGCTGCAGATCTTGTCTGCTCCAGTTCTGAAAAATTCCCTTCGATGGATATATTTCCTTCCAGCGTGGACCCTCCACCAGCCACACAATGCCATGATTAGAAAATATTCATTCATTGACTTGCTGTAGACTTTTCATAGCTGATGGACTTCTTCTAATTGAGCCAGTTACAGCCATTTAAAGGGCCAGTCCACCTTGAACTGAGACCTGAGTGGACCCCGGCAGGCTCAGTCACACTATAATGGCTTACATTGCTGTAGGCTGCTGTGAGTAATTTTTAGCTCTGCATCCTCTAGTCTCAGTCCTCCTGCTGCAGTCTCTATTACACAAAATGAACTAACAAATGGCTTCAGCGGATGGGAGGAGCCGGGAACCCAAGGGCAGAGACCTACCTTCCAGAACCTCAAAGACCGCGGCCGATCTCCTCATATTTACCCAAAGCTGAATGCACAGATTGTGTTGGACCGACCCTATAACCGTCTCCTTTTGTCGGCCGGTCTATGCATGTCAGAGTTCAGGTCAAGCGATCAGACAGTTTATTGAATGTAAAAGTTAAAAAACCAAAGCAAACTGGTGTTTTCCAATACGACCTACACACCGCCAGAGGTCTCCCAGCGACCAATGGACCCCCCAACCCATTCCTCACCCATCAGACACCCTACATAAAGTTTCAACATGGCCGAGTTCACTAAACGTCAATGAGCAGCCAAATAATAATGGAGACCCCCTAAAAGTCACTTTCCAGCCACTGAATCTTAGGTGAGGGCTTCCTGAGCTCTCTGCATCTACGGAGCTGGTCAGGGCATGCTGGGCGTTGTAGTCCCAGGGCCGCCATAAGCCGGAGTCTCCCATAAATGGACATTTGTATGTAAAGGTTCTTACCGTGCTGCCGTCGGTGCCTTTTGGAGTAAAGAATTCTTTAATGTGTGCTCTGCCTGTCAGTTAAGAAAGGGAAGGAAGCTGGTTAAGCAACCCCCCTCCCCCCTTCTCAAAAACCACATTAACAGGAAGCTGAACTCCGCCGCTTCACCAGCGCAGGCTGTTCATCATGAGCATGCTTAGTACGGCCGCACAGGAGGGGGGTCTGGAGGGAGCAGCTAGAAAAGTCAAAAATATGAATGTATTCATTGGTTTGATGGTTCCCATGGTGTCGGAGACATTCGATTGTAAGCTCCTGTGTGGCAGAGACTGGTTTTAAAGGATATGTGAACCCCGTGTGTCAATGTATGTTATGTCAGGAGTCAATGTGCATTGCATCACGGCAGCCCAATAAGATGAATGGGCTCCTAACATACCAAAAATCAGATGTGATCCCTTATTTGGTAACACAACACACAACCATTGTGGCACGCTCCAACACAGGGGTGTTACGCTAGTGAATTGGGGTGCCATTCATAGTGAATACAACACACATTGCATGGGTCATAAATCTATGTTTTCAGTATGTTTGGCATCTTGCCTCACTGGATATAGTTGTCTTAAGCAAATCAATTTGTTTGTGTACATTTGTTACAAAGTTTCCTCCCCGGAGATCCTGCCAGTAGCTGCACTTCCTGTTGCAGGCTGATAGAGTTAGGACTGCCTTGTACTTGCAGCAGCAGCGTTGTCATTCTGCCGCACACACTCCTTCAGCTGTGTGCACGCCGCCTACAGACCTGACAGGCACCTCAGCAGCCAAATCTAAGGGCTCATTTACACGGGCGTGCAAATCCATAGCACATGCACGCCCATGCAGAGGCCTATTCTAAGGGGGACCGTGTGTAATTGCATGCAGCCACCTGTATATCCCTAAGGGAGAAGGCAGCTGCACGGGTATACATGCCGAGCCAAACCTGCACCTCTGTGTGGGTCCAGGTGCCCTGGATGTAGGGTCGCCACCTGTCCAGGATTCACCCGGACAGTCCGGGTTTTGAATGTTGTGTTCGGGTTTCATGGCAGCAGAAATCCGGACACAAGTTGTCAGGCAGACAGGGGCAACCAAAATTAAGATAGGGGCTACTGCCCCCCGCTGGAAATAGTCTCAACTGGGATATTTACATATGAATGGGTGGCACTTTTTACATATTAATAAGCCGCGACTCATTCTCCCCCAAAAAATGTCCGCGCGTCGCTAGAGTGTTTCGGGTTTCTTTTGAAGAAAATGTGGCAACCCTACCTGGATGCAGACAGTGTATGTGAAGTGTATGCACCCAGACCTGCACAGATGTGCAGGTTCGGATCTGCGTGTAATCACGTGAAGCTGCGTCCTCCCATAGGTATGTACAGGTGGCTGCACGCAATTACACGCAGCAGCTGTCCCTCCCGGGAGCAGGTCTTTGCATGGGCATGCCTGCAGTATGAATGTTGTGAATGACCAGTATTTGAACACGTGATCTGATCCAAACAAATGATATTGTGCCATGTAACACGCCACCGTGGAGCTTCAAAGAAGCAACTTTTCCTGCAAAAGTATTTTAATGGATCATTACCTTTCAGGGAGCGGAATGTCCGGGGGAGGGGATTATCTGACAACAATTCATTTGAAAAGGTGATTTGTAGTATGTTCATCTCACACTGAAATACCCAGAGGGCTCACTCTGATCTCACTGCAGTTACTATCTGTATCCCACACAGGAAGCTTGTGGCAATGTAGAGATATTCGCTGTGTAGCAACTTATGATGAGGAAGTTACCGAAATATAACAGAATGTGGAACACTGTAGCCCGACAATGCCACATCATAGGGTGTAGCTACAGGGGGTCCAACTGTCCCTGGGCCCAGGAAATCAGAGGACCCCCCAATCATTTATCAACCAGCAATGTCCCCACATCCCTGCAGTGCTGAATATTGTTCCTTTTCCAGGCACTTGGAAATGTGGATATCGGGAATTGTTACTTTGTTTCCTCTATGTATCATCATGGGCACAGCTTCAGACATTGGCTAGTGACGGGGGGGTCAAAGTTTGCTATGGACAGGACGGTGGCTAAGGCCTCGTTCACACCAGATGCAGTGCGTTCCAGCCCGATTATGGCCAGAATGCACTGCCTCGCATTGCAGCCAGCAGTCCATTGAAGTGAATGGCACCGTAGCCACGCCCTCCGGCCACAATACGATCGGCCGCACGGGATCGCAAGGCACATTATACCTGCGGTTCGGTCCGATCAAAATAGCGCTTGCAGCATTCTGATCGGAACGGACCGCAGGCATAATGTGCCTTGCGATCCCGTGCGGCCGATCGCATTGCGGCCGGAGGGCGTGGCTACGGTGCCATTAACTTCAATGGACTGCCACGCCCCCTCCTGCCCCACAAAAAAAGTGAGGCGGCCGCAATGCGAGGCAGTGCTTTCTGGACAGAATCGGGCTGGAACGCACTGCAACTGGTGTGAACGAGGCCTAAAAGTGTCCTCTAAACTAAAATCATCAATAAAATGAAAGACAAAAAAGACCCCAATTATAGAAACAGAAAAAGTGTTCGATTTGGCCAAAGAGCTGGCGATCAGAATTAAAGTACGCTTTCCCCATTTCCCTCAATCTCTCTCTATGTAGTTTGTCAGCTCTTCCAATGCACTGACCACCATGGCCGCTCTGTGCCCCTATTTGTATAGCGAGGGGCCTGAGCTTAACCAAAAGCCCCCTTATTAGCCCTTTTAAGCCTGCTGGCCATTGTTTGAAGGCCTTGCATTGCATTATAGTTTAATATATTCAGCACAGAACCGCAACCCCCAAACCCGCAGGATTCACCTCTAACCCAGTGGCGTTACAAGGATGGTGCGTCCTGTACCGGGAGACACCAACAGAGGGAGTGACAACACAATGACTGACAGTCATTTCGGTGTCTCCCCCTCTTAAAGGAGAACCATGGGGTCAGTGTTTTTCCCCATAGTTCTCCTTAGGGTTACGGGAGGACACAAACTAGCGTCCTCCCGTCACCCTAGGCTCAGTAGCTCGCGGTATACTGAGACGCCGCAGCCGGAGCGGATCCCGATGTAGATGACGGGATCCGCCCAGCTGCGTGAGTGACAGCTGGCTGTGCCTATCTAGAGGCAGAGCCAGCTGTACCCGCCCCCTCCCCAGTCCGTTCCGCCAGTCAGCGCTGGCAGATCGGAGAGGGGAATCCAGCCCCTCCCCCTGTCACGGCAGAGAGCTGTGACAGGATCGAGAGGTGAGCGAACCTGGTATGTGTTCGCTCACCTCCCGATCTACTGAGCCGACCTGTGACAGTCTCATTGTCACAGGTCGGCTAGAACTATGAGGTGAGTGGAAATCACCCCCCCCCCCCCCTCATTTTCCTTTTAATGTTGAG
>NW_017307016.1:703252-724654 GCF_000935625.1 Nanorana parkeri
TCGAGAGGTGAGCGAACCTGGTATGTGTTCGCTCACCTCCCGATCTACTGAGCCGACCTGTGACAGTCTCATTGTCACAGGTCGGCTAGAACTATGAGGTGAGTGGAAACCCCCCCCCCCCCCTCATAGTTCTCCTTTAAATGTTGAGCACTTGGTCATGGACTGGGAGCCTGACAGCGGCAGCAGAGAGGGGGGGGGGACCCAGCTGATCCCACCATGTCAATATCCCCTCCTACCTTTGCCAGTGTCCATCACCAAGCTGGCCTCACCGCGCATGCATGATGACATCACACCACGGGCGTCATAACGCATGTGGGGCCGCACCCAGTGAAACCCAGACTGGTGCCGCCGCTCTAACACATGATATCGGGGAACCCGAACCTCATTCCTAACATGACCATTAGACTTCCCTTCCAGGAACAGCCCCGGATTCTGTACAATGGAAATGCATTTTGCAGGATTCCCGGCTCGGAATGTTGTTTGTAAACATTGTTTCTTTTATTTTTAAATGTTTCATTTTTTGTGTTATCTGTTTATATTTTCCTTATTTATATCACACAGTCCCGGAGGCCATAGCAGTCTTCTATAAATGAGCCCTGTAGTTGATGTAAATATCTGTACACTGCTATGCGACCTCCAGGGCTGGGAGACATCGGGCCCGTCCCTTGTAATGGGACATTTAGAGGAACAAGGATACTCTATGAAGATAATTGATCCACTTGGAATGTGGGATGCCGTGTGCACATGTATATACTTGTACCCAGCAACCTTCTTATTGATCTGCTCAATGCATGATGTGGGAGGGCCTAATTAAGAAATGGGTGGGTCCAAGACAAATAGCTCATGGGTAGCCCCTCCCCCATTTCTTAGGCTTCATTCACACCTATGCGCAATTGGGTATTCCTGCATCAGAACCTGCAAATACCTGCAGCAGGAATCCCAAATATGCCATTTAGAAGCGGCGGCTGTCAGCCATTCTGATCTGGTGACAGCGGCCGCATTTGAAAGCGGCAGAAGGTGGCACTCCGCATGGAATTGTATGTGATTCCATTACATGCGGTTAGGAATAGTTTGCTGTCCGTCCCTGGACGCATCAATCAGAACCAGAGACCTATTTGTTTTTCTGTTGCAGTTTAGTAACACCTACAGGTCTTGTCTCTTGCCCCAACCTGCGACTGGACAGTGAAAGGAGAAGCAGCAGACTGATGAGCTCATCACTCTCCTCTCTCCTCCTATCAGCTTGCCCATAGATAGCACATGAGCACTGCAGCACAACTGATTGGCTCCTTGCGCTGCTTCTACCTCTTACAGCCTGAGCTCTGCTGTGCAGGGACTGCAAGAGGCAGATACGGTGTCAGATTTAGATAATTACACTGCTAGCTTTGAAAAAGCGCATTTAATGACGTGTCACTGAATACAGGTCTGCATTCATTTGTGTCACTCTGCTCTCTCTCTCTTCCTGTCACCACTGAGGCGCACCTGATTGGCTCCTTGTGCTGCTTCTTTCTCTTCTGCTCTGTGTGCTGCTGTGTAGTGAGGTGCATGAGGATCAGTCACATAATTACATTGCTTGGATTTATAAATATATCCTATCGCCTGTTAGTGAATACAGAGCTGCAACAATGTAGCTGGATTGAATGACAATCTTTTCAGAGTTTCCTACATGCTATTGAAGCACATGTTGATGTTGGGAGAGAAGGTGAGGGTGGGGTACTGTGTGCGGCCCGAAAGGTTCTCCACCCGACACTCCATGAAGTGTCAGTTTCTTTGGTGACAGGGGCTCTTTAAAGAAAAACAAAACAAAACTCTGCACTATAGTAAAGTGCTGACTGGCACCCACAAAGGTTTGGTATCGGAGCTCGGCGGCTTCTGGTTCCATCCTTCTCATTGGAGTCACAAATTCTTCACAAGAACAGATAGAGAATGATTTAGGGAAGTGAAAGCTTCCGTCTCCATCTGTCTTTTTGTCCTCTTAGCAAATCTATGAAATGCTCCATAATGTCTCTACACTGTGCAGCACATAGTGACCCTGCAGAGATTGTATTGAGTTTCTTACATTCATGTTGCCATTGATGAGTAATCAGAAAGAAAATCAGCATTCTGAATACATTCTAGACCTGCTGCAGACTGATCACTGGGGGAGGGGAGACTAAGGAAATGCTTCCACCTGCCTGAAGCAGATTGATCTCTGTGGGAGGAGAGACTGAGGAAATGCTTTCTCCTGTCTGCAGCAGACTGTTCACTGGGAGAGTGGAGACTGAGGAAATGCTTCCTCCTGCATGCAGCAGACTGACCATTGGGCGAGGGGAGACTGATGCACCCCAGTGCACATAAAGGCATATAGGCAAACTGCTAAATAAATACGCCTGTATTTGCACCCACGTACATAGGGTTGCCACCTTTTGTTCAAGCGAAACCCGAACATACTCTAGCGACGCGCTGACGTTTTTTGGGGGAGAACGAGTCGTTGCTTATTCATATGTAATAGAGCCACCCATTACTATGTAAATATCACAGTTGAGACTATTTTTAGTGGCGGGCCAGTAGCCCCTATCTTAATTTTGGTTGCCCCTGTCTGCCTGACAACTTGTGTCCGGGTTTCTGCTGCCATGAAACCCGGACACAGCATTCAAAACCCGGACTGTCCGGGTGAATCCTGGACAGGTGGCAACCCTACAGGTACATGAGCCCCAATTGTTTATAAAATGATCACATACAATAGCCAATGCTTTTTTGGATCAAACATGATCTCCCTTCAAATAAGAAAGATTGGGCCAATGTAAAGGATAGCGGAGCGCAGAGACACCAACAGATGAGATGTGGGGGGCGGGTCTAACCTTAGTGGTCTCCGGTGTTATTGTCTTTGTTTGGTCACCTCCTGGCGGCTCCATCTGTCAGAGGTCAGGAAAGTCTGTGATCCCTAAGAGTCTATCAGAGATAATCTTCCCCTAATCCGCTTAAACTTTTCAGAGTACTTCTAGAGGATGAGCGGGATCTGCGACAGAACCCTGCGTGCGCCAAGGTGCAGAAGTGTGAGTATCCTCCCCGGGGACGTTCATAAATGATATCAAAGTGTAGGAATTGGTTTCCTTCCATTATATGGGCTTCAAAGGAGCTCTGACGGGTCCAGTGTGGAATCATCTGTACTGTCAGGTGGAGGAGAGGGCAAAACTCTGCAACCTTCCGGGATTTTATATCTATAGAGTAAACTTTGCATGGAAACTTCTGCCTCCAAGTTCTAAATCAGCAGTGGGATTCATCCTGGTAATGTAAACATGCATAGAGATCTCTGACTTCCTTCCCTTCCTCTGATGGAACTTCTTTCTTTCCTTCCGCCTGCCTTCTTTCCATTCGTTTGGTCTTCCATCTCTCCTTTTCCTTCCCTTCCTTTACTGAACTCAAGTGAAGCATTATCAAGAAATCACCCTGCTAATGTAAACATATATAGAAATTGTTGCCCTGCTTCCTTTCTTTCTTGCTCCGGTCCTTCTGTACTTTCTTTCCTTTCTTTGCTGAAGTTTTTTCTTTCTTTCTTTCTTTCTTTCTTTCTTTCTTTCTTTCTTTCTTTCTTTCTTTCTTTCTTTCTTTCTTTCTTTTTCCTTTCTTTCTTTCTTTTTCCTTCCTTGCTTCTTTCCTTTTGTGCTTTCTTCCCACACTTTGTTGAAGTTTCTAATTACTTATTTCCTCTCCTATTCTTAGGTTTCTCCCTTCCTTCCTTCCTTCCTTCCTTCCTTGTTTATTTCCTTCCTTCCTTCTTGGTTTCCTTCCTTCGCATTCCTAATACATCTCTGAGCAGAGGATTGGCCTTGTAAAGAAATGATTATGAGATGTCCTCCATTTTGTCATTGTAGCGGATATTTTCCAGCAGATGTTCTGGTTGGTCGGTCAGTCACTGTGGCTGATGCAGAGTTTGCTGTGTTTGAATCAGGAGCCCCAGTTGTTATGGGGAGATGATGAGGTTTGATGTTTCCATGTAAGTTGACCTATAGCTCCTGTTCCTTCTTTGTTTTCTTCCCTCCTTTTACCGAAGTTCCTAGTTTCTTCCTTCTATTGCTTTGCTGAAGTTGTTTCATCCTTTGTTCCTTCCATCTTACCTTCCTTCTGACCTTGCTTCCTTCTCTTCTTCTTTCCCTGGAATTCTAACAGGTCTATTCACAGAACGGTGAAGAGTTTGGAGAAGGCCGGAGAAGGCCGGAGAAGGGAACAATCTAGGACAACATAGCTGATTTGGAAACATTCTTTAATGCAGCTCACTTTCCAGTTCAGCGATGTTGTCCTAGATTGTTCACTTCTCCGGCCTTCTCCAAACCCTTCACCCTGTTGTGAATAGACCTGATAGTTCATCTCTGAGCAGAGGATTGGTCTTGTAAAGAAATGATTATGAGGTTTCCTCCAGTTTCTCATTGCAGTGGATATGTTCCAGCAGATCAGTGATGTTCTTGTTGAAACCTCCGACACTGTTGCTGATGAAAGATTTGTTTTTTTTTGTGCTTATTTGGTTGTTATAGGAAGATATTGAGGTTTAATGTTTCCATGCACATTGACCTACATAGCTCCAGTTGTCCAATCTCCACTAGAGTTTCTAGTTCCTTCTTTCTGTGTCACCCCCCCTCCCCCCTTCCTTTGTTAACATTTTTTGTTTCTTTCTACCTTCTTTCCTTCCTTCCTGGGATTCCTAGTACATCTCTGAGCAGAGGATTGGTCTTGTAAAGATATGATTATGAGATGTCCTCCATTTTGTCATTGTAGTGGATATTTTCCTACAGATGTGTCATGTTCTTGTTGGTCGATCAGTCAATTATTGATTATGAAGAGTTTGCTATATTTCTTGTATTACTGGAATCGGGAGCTCCAGTTGTTATGGGGGATTGATGAGGTTTGGTGTCCATCTAAGTTGACCTACATAGCTCCAGTTGAGCTTTCTCCGCTACAATTTCTAGTACCTTCTTTGCTTACTTCCTTTTGTTACTTGTTTCCCTTCCTTTGCTGAAGTTTCTCCTTCCTTCCTTCTTTCCTTAGAATTCCTAGTACATATCTGAGCAGAGGATTGGCCTTGTAAAGAAATGATTATGAGGCAGATGTGTGATGTTCTTGTTGGTCGTTCAGTCATTGTTGATGATGAAGATTTTGCCGTATTTCTTGTATTACTTGAATCAGGAGCCACAGTTGCTATAGTGAGATGATGAGGTTTGATGTTTCCATGTGAGTTGACCCACATAGCTCCATTCGTGCTTTGCCTGACTGCAGAGGAGAAGCTCCAGCTACCCCCATAGACCGTGTCAGTTCCTTGATGTAGAGGACAGGAAGAGGTTATAAAGACCTCACCAAACAAAATACATGGCCAGTGTAGTGGACCATGCTAGTGGTCTCATGGAAGTTGCCTAAAGTGATGTAATTTGGAACTGATTGTTTAGTGGCTTCTGGTTGCATTTTTGTTTCCTTCTTCACCTACACGACACTTACCTTAGGTCTGTTTCTAAATGTTAACAATACCCACTTACATGGGCCAAAGTTTGTGGACACCTGACCAACACACCCATATGAGCATGTTGGACATCCCATTCCAATATCATGGCCATTAATATTGAGTGCCCCCTTCCCCCCAGCCAATAATATGGAGTTACCTCCCTTTTTGGCTATAACATCCTCCACTCTTCTGGGAAGGCTTTACACAAGATTTTGGAGGGTGTCTGTGGGAATTTGCCCCATTTCTGAGGTCAGGTACTGATGTTAGATGAGAAGGCCGGGCTCACAATCGACATTCCAATTCATCCCAAATGTGTTCAGTGGGGTTGAGGTCAGGGCTCTGTGCAGGACACTCGAGTTCCTCCACCAAACTGGTCACACCATGTCTGTATGGAGCTGGCTTTGTACACGGGGGACAGTCATGGTGGAACAGAAAAGGGTCTTCACCAAACTGGTCACACCATGTCTGTATGTAGCTGGCTTTGTAGACTGGGATAGTCATGGTGGATAGTCAACAGGAAAGAGTCTGCACCAAACTGTGACCACAAGGCTGGAGGAACACAATTGTCTACAATGTCTTTGTATGATGTAGAATGAATAGAACCTTCACTGGAGACACCTGAACTCCATCAGTGTAGGGGGGTTCACAAACTTTTGCCCATGCGGTGTCATCTTTTATACAAGATGACATGGAATGTTACATAGTATTTGAGGTTGAATAAAGACACATGTCCATCAAGTCCAACCTATTGTGTGTGTGTGTGTAAAGATCCCCGAGTCATCTCGTTTTTAGGAGTACTTGTACCCCTGTATATTACCGTTTCTCAGGAAATCGTCCAAAAGCCTCTTGAATTATTCCAGACTATTGGATGAAATCACTGCTTGAGGCAACGAGTTCCAGACCCTAACTGCGCGAACTGAGAAGAATCCCCTTCGCCCCTTGTGTTTGAATTTTTTTTCTACCAGTTTCAGGTGGTGGCCTCTAGTCTTAGTTACGGAATTAATCGTAAAGAGTTTGTTGCTAATGTCGCTATGACTATGGAACATTTTGTACATGAAAATCATGTCCCCCCTTAATCTCCTTAGTTCCAGCGTGAACATATTTAAATTTAGTAACCGTGTCTCATAGCTCTGGTCCTCCATCCCTTTGATGAGTTTGGTCGCCCTTCGCTGGACTTTCTCCAGTTCAAGGACATCCCCTCTGTGTACCGGTGCCCAAAACTGCACCGCATACTCCAGGTGAGGCCGAACCAGTGATGTGTAAAGTGTCAAAATTATAGACTTATCCCTGTTGTAATGTCAACTGCACAGTAACACAATGGCGAACACTGAGCACAGGTTAACATGCAAAAAGCAGAAAAAAAAAGTTGAAACATTATGCATTGAAAAATGTAGCGTGCGTTCAGTACAGGGATGAATTGGGGGAAGCCAATCACTGCACTCTGTGTATTGTGACTATGCGCATTCAGTTCTAGCACACCTTATGTAAACAAAGATCCCCCAACTGTATAGGACAGAACCTGCATCTGAGAGGGTGACAATGCTACGGCTAACTGCAAGGTGGCGACTTCGCGTTGTCACCCTGCAACAGGAAGTGCTGTCACTTTCAGGATCTCTGTGGAAAGAACTTTGCAGCAGACTCAGAGAAAAGATTTAAGTAAGCTGTAAACAGGGAGGCCAAATGTACAGAACAAAAGATCTCCCCCGCGTGTTGTACTTCCTGCAGGAAGTGATATACTTCCTCCCTGTCCACCTGTGGCTGCGCTGCTTTGCTCTTTCTGTAATCAGAGATTTAATGGTCCTGTACGGGACCTCAGAACAGGTTTAGATGCCATAGAACCACACTGAGTGGGCGGAGCTTTTTCTTCATTCCACTAAAATAAAAATAGTTCAACACTGAAGGTGAGAAATGGAATTCTATTGCAGACAGTCGGTGAATGAATCTGAGATTTCCTCCTCTAGGTCCTCCCAGAGAAAACAAACTTCACATGTCCTATATTTCTCATCCGACCGTCCCGGGGGGGTCGATGAGGCTTTTCTGTCTTCGGGATTATTTGGAATGTTCATCCGCGAATTATATGTGAACTCACTAAATGCCAAAATCTTCTACAGTCCAGTTAGCATCCGTGGTCCGCGTACATAGATTGTAAGCCCTCAGGGGCGGGGCCCTCCTTACCATCTTGTCTTGAATTGTATTGTGATTGTAATGTCTTCCTTATATTGTAAAGCGCTGCGCACACTGTTGGCGCTCTATAAATCCTGTATATCCTATTATCATATATTATATAAATATAATAATAATAATAGAGTTTTATTACGTTGTGACTGGGGACATGAGCGGGATCAACATGTTTATTGGACATGAGATTTTATGAATCTATGATTTTACTGGGAGACAATGACAGAGCGGTGTCACCCTATAACAGGAAGTGTCAGAACGAGGACAGAGCGTTGTCACCCTATAACAGGAAGTGTCAGAACGAGAACAGAGCTTTGTCCCCCTATAACAGGAAGTGTCAGAACGAGGACAGAGCGTTGTCACCCTATAACAGGAAGTGTCAGAACGAGAACAGAGCTTTGTCCCCCTATAACAGGAAGTGTCAGAACGAGGACAGAGCGTTGTCACCCTATAACAGGAAGTGTCAGAACGAGAACAGAGCTTTGTCCCCCTATAACAGGAAGTGTCAGAACGAGGACAGAGCGTTGTCACCCTATAACAGGAAGTGTCAGAACGAGAACAGAGCTTTGTCCCCCTATAACAGGAAGTGTCAGAACGAGGACAGAGCGTTGTCCCCCTATAACAGGAAGTGTCAGAACGAGGACAGAGCTTTGTCCCCCTATAACAGGAAGTGTCAGAACGAGGACAGAGCATTGTCACCCTATAACAGGAAGTGTCAGAACGAGGACAGAGCGTTGTCACCCTATGACAGGAAGTGTCAGAACGAGGACAGAGCGTTGTCACCCTGAACAAGGGCCCCCATGGCAGGAACATTAGAGATTATTTTATTAAAGATGCAGATTTAACAAGAATGAAAATGACTGATGAATAACATGTGAAAACTTCTATGATCCTTGACATTTTCCTGCACATGATGTGATATTGGAAGTGAACACGGGCTCGTGACACCTTACGTTAAGTTTCCTCCTAAGGCCTCATTCACACACAACGCAAGAGCAAAATGATGCGTATGTACGTGCGTATGTGTGTATATGCGTATACTATATGCAATCCCAGAATGCATCATTCGTAATAGAAATTTTTATGAACTGTACACGCGTATGCGCGTGAAATACGCTGCCCGGACGCATCTCGGTTCCATTCGGTTTTTGCGCATTTTTACGCTACGCAAATATATGGCTCCATGCGGCTATGTGTATGGAGCCATGTATTTGCATATGCTGCATAGGGTACAATACGCACGTACGCGCGCCAGTGTGAATGAGGCCTAAATGTCATAAAACATTAACCATAAAATGTCATCTTTAAACATTGTAACTGTCGGATACATCTACATTAGACATGCGGAAAATTCGGCTCAGTTCAGATTTTTCGTTATTTCGGGATTTGGGATCCAGGTCCGAAATTAAATCAGTTTTGGTGGAATGAATATACCACAGAAAACCATATACAGCTATTAATACTAAAGCTGAGGCTCCCAGACCCGAATGGCATTCGGGATCCGAATTTCAGAATTGCATTGGGGAGCTCCCAAATGCCAATGGGGTCTGGGAGCCATATACATATATTACTAAAGCTGAGGCTCCCAGACCCGAATGGCATTCGGGATCCGAATTTCAGAATTGCATTGGGGAGCTCCCAAATGCCAATGGGGTCTGGGAGCCATATACATATATTACTAAAGCTGAGGCTCCCAGACCCGAATGGCATTCAGGAGCTCCCGAATGCCATTTGGATCTAGGAGCCTCGGCTTTAGTATTATATGTATATACTGTATGTGGCTCCCATGTTGCCGTAACGAAAATGTTCAGACCCATTCAGATGCAACAAACCGAAAAACACATCTGATTGGTCAGGAAAGTCACATGTGCGATTCAGTTTAGTTTTTGAACCAAATTCTAGTTAATATATATTTTTCCAGTTTGATTGTATTGTGATGTAATACTACAATATGGCCACTAGATGGATCTGGGGAGCGTAGGAGAGAAATACATCTTACTCTTCGACTCCATCTAGTGGTCATAATGTAGTATTGCATCACAATGCAGCTGAGCTGGAGAAAAATATATTAAGAATGTTAATTTTTGGCATTATTTACCCATAATGAACGTTCATGGATATTTGCAGGTCGAAGGGTCCTGTGAATTGTTTATAAATAGACCCCTTAGTGTGTGGTGGTACCACTGTCAACAAATGGCGCCACGTTGTGTCAACACATGTAACGTGTCCTGCAATGAGTAGATGTCACATGGTTACATAGTTACATAGTATTTGGGGTTGAATAAAGACATACGTCCATCAAGTCCAACCCATATAGGTCCACGCATCATCTCATTCTTAGGGATACTGGTATCCCTGGATATTACGGTCCCTCAAGAAATTGTCCAAAAGTTTCTTGAACAAATCTACACTCTTGGCTGAGATGACGGCCGATGGCAGTGAGTTCCAGACCTTAACCGCTCTTACTGTAAAGAACTCTCTTCGCCCCTTGTGCTGGAATTTTTTCTCCACCAACTTTAGGTGGCGGCCTCTAGTCTTTGTAATGGAGTTAATCTCAAACAGTTTATCGCTAATGTTGCCGTCACCATTGAACATCTTGTACATGAAAATCATATCCCCCCTTAATCTCCTTACTTCCAACGTGAACATGTTTAAGTTCAGAAGCCTCGTCTCGTAGCTCTGGTCCTCCATTCCCCTATGTAAATGGCCCCTAATACATTATTTTAATCCCTGCTTTTCGTGGAATGCTATATTGCTCCTTCATCCAATTACAGAGCGTATGTCGAGCGGCGTCACCTGCGACAGATTATGCCGTTAGATTTATCTGTGACCTTTGATGATCAGATCACAGGGAATAATGGGATCAGGCAAAGACAGGTTTTTAATTATCGAGAAAGGGGATTACCTGAGTGCAAATCCCAAATGTTCTCGGAGAGATCTGGAAAACAGAATATTACTATTTAAAGGAGTTCTCAGCCCCAGCACCTCCTCTCCTGTTACATTGTAATAGGAATACATAGTAGAGTTGTGTCTAATAATACAATCAAAGCTTGCTAGAAGAAATCCCTTCTATGTAGGGAGCACTGCCTTCCCTCTGCCCATCACTTCCAATAACTTCCTGGATTCCCAGTGTGCTTTACATTGTGATTGTAACGTCTTCATTATATTGTAAAGTGCTGTGCAAATGCTATATAAATCCTGTATAATAATAATAATAATAATACAGATTTATTTTTGATTCCCTTTAATGGGCCAGAAAACATACCTGACCCTTCTGTGACAAGGACCGCAAATATATTGGAGTATATCAGACATTTCCCATAGCAGTATTGAACCAAAGGAGGTTGTCACATTGTTTAAACTGAATGCAGTTCACCATACACCTATACATCGTACTGTATATCAGGGGCAGGCTACCAAAGCACTCCAGCTGTTGTAACCCTACAACTCCCATGAGGCATTGCAAGACCCTGACACTGGCACGACTTACAGAGGCATAGCCCTGATGGGATTTGTAGCCTTACCACAGCTGGAGGGCCAAGGTTGCCTACCACTGCCCTATACCATATGTTCAGAGCGGGAACAACTGGATATTCGGGAAACTTCCACCGAATAAAGAAAAAAGAGTGAAGACGGTAGAGTTATGGGATGTAAAGAATACCCAACAGGTGCAGTATAAGATCGAGTCACTTACATGTGATGGGTTTGGGAGTGACCATGAAAGAATGGTGTACACAACATGGGTGTGGATCTTGTGGAGGAGATATCTGTCTAGGGCAGGGGTAGCCAAACTCCGGCCCTCTGGCTTTGGTGGAACTACAAATCCCATGAGGCATTGCAAGATTCTCAAAGACATGACTCCCGGAGAGAGACTCATCATGTGATTTGTAGCTTCACCACAGCTGGAGGGCCGGAGTTTGGCTACCCCTGGTCCCAGGGATGAAAGGTCAATGTGAGTGCTCAGGAAGTCCAGTCCATGGTCCATTGGAGGACTTCAGGGGGGTTGCACACATTAGTCACAGTGGAAGAAGCCCAGAGGCCATAAGTGCCACAGAGACGGCCAGTGATGGATTTTTGGTGTATTTTAGGAACCGTAACTCATTAGGAGAGAGCTTATGACGGCAGATATAATATTGATAAAGAAGTATTATTGTTTTATTAAACACTTCTATAACAAGATTGTATCTGCCATTGAGATCTCTTTTCTAATATGTTACAGATCCTAAAATGCACCACAAATCCATCAATGGGCTCCTCTGCGATACTTATGCTGCCCGGGCTTGTTCCACTGCGGCCAAGCCTTGACCCCACAGGACTATTTCCATGGGCTGCATTTGTCCTCATTTGAGCTTTAGAGGGATTAACGCGATTGTTATTGTAAAATAAATATTTCATCATTGTCCTTGTTGGTGCAAAACAAAGAAACAAATGACAAAAGAAATTCAATTTAATCACTCGGATCTCTAAAAAGAAGTTTCGCAACACAGTATAACCTCGGGATGATTTATTGTAGCACTGAAGAGACATCTAGTGTTCAAAAGAGTCGTAAACCCCAAAATAAAGAAAC
This sequence comes from Nanorana parkeri, assembly GCF_000935625.1. Lineage (NCBI taxonomy): Eukaryota > Metazoa > Chordata > Amphibia > Anura > Dicroglossidae > Nanorana > Nanorana parkeri. Next base: position 715,465 of record NW_017307016.1, read on the forward strand.
ATTTCCTCAGACGTTGTGTACATTTGTTGAATAATCAGCATTGTTCTCTCTGTAAAGACGTGTTGTGTAATCAGCTCCATGTCTCCATTTGGGGAATTCTAAATCCCTTTTCACAACAGCTGAGATAACAGGTTAATCTCACGTGCCCCACTCAAGCGGCGGCCATATTGCGTGGGGCACCTGACATTCATAACGCGCTGTATTAGTGTGATCCTAGTTCATTTTCATACTTCATTGCCGTGGTGTATGTGTATAGGTCAATGCCGCGGCTGGCGCTCGCGCAGAAGAGCTTTCTTGGCCAAACCTCGTAGTTCTAACTAAACCGGAAGTCAGGCAGTTGGAGAACTCGATAAGTTGGAACTTTAGATAGAACACCGGCTTAAAAAATTAGTTTTTTTTTCCTTCCTTCTTTTTTATGACACAGGGAATTCAGGAAGAGGTCAGATCGCACACAAACTGTTACAATGTTACACTCCTCAGGATAAATTGATCATACAGTATAACAAGAGATGCCTGGATACCTTATTCCTACGATATGTTGGCTTGCCTTAGAGTGCCATGGTTTCCATATGATTGTAATTTACAATGTCACTCTTATTAATATGTCAAATGCCACTATAGCCCAAACTTTGTTGTTTTTTTTTCCAGTTTGGATGAAGCAAGGCAGGTCCTAAAATGCCTTGGATTTTTTAGGTAATGGACCGGCACCTGTCAGATTTTTATTCCCAAACCCTCCCTCCAAAAAGGCAGAGGATTTACCCATCTGCATTTAAAACCGGTTGAGATACATTTCAATATCCCAAAAATTTTACAGCGGACCCACCATTGTATATAAGAGATTGCAGAGAGGGACAGACAAATCAATATTGGGGGCAGCACAGCGGTGTAGTGGTTCACGCTTCTGCCTCGCAGCACTGGGGGGCCCCGGTTCGAACCCCAGCCAGGTCACTATCTGCAAGGAGTTTGCATGTTCTCCCTGTGCCTGCGTGGGTTTCCTCCGGGTGCTCCGGTTTCCTCCCACACTCCAAAGACACGCTGGTAGGTTAATTGGCTCCTCTCTAAGTTGGCCCTCTTTGTATGCATGTAAGATAGGGACCTTAGATTGTAAGCTCCTTGAGGGCAGGGACTGATGTGAATGTGCAACTATGTAAAGCGCTGCGTAAATTGTCGGCGCACTATAAATACCTGAAATAAAGAAATCAAATTTAATAGCCAACATTATTCCGACCATCGTAGGCTGCCCCATTCTCACACACATATCTTTAATGAGCAATGTATTTCTTTCTTGCATCCAGGTTTCTGAGAGTGGAATCCGTTATTTGTAACAATGAACACCAGCTCACCGGCAACCAGCGCCTTGGCTCCCGCTAGCAACCAAGGTGGACCCACCACACCTCGCAAGGGGCCACCAAAGTTCAAGCAGAGGCAGACGCGTCAGTTCAAAAGCAAGCCACCAAAGAAAGGTGTCAAAGGGTAAATATACAATTTCAGGTTCACAATCAGCCAATAATTTCCATTTTTGATCATTTCAAAGCTTGTGATTAAACTTAGTTACAACACGTATCTAAGTCAGAGAGTGTTCTCCTACAAGTGTGGCTGTCCAACAAGGGAAAGAAACCTACCAAATTGAGGCGCCATTTAAACTTGCCAATATCAAACTTTTGAATGTTACGGTGTAATACCCCATTATGGCCACTAGATGGAGCCGAGGATCATAGAAACTAAATACTAATTTCTTAAGATGCTTTAGCACCATCTAGTGGACATAATGCAGTGCTACATTTTAACATTTGAAATTACATTTGACAAGTACAAATGTAATAAGAAGAATGTTTAGCTTTGCAGCTATGTGCACAAAATGAGCGTTCACCGAGAATGACAGAGCAAATGGCCCTGGGAATTATTTATAAGTAGACCCCTAAGTATCTAGTTTGATTCTGATTTATTTTTAGTTATTGCCTTTGCTGTCATCTTTCAACCACATTTTACAATAGTTGCAGCAATGACTCCCAGCAAGACAGCTGATTCGGGTTCTGTTGGTTTGCACACAACATGGTGCCCCAAGGCGTACAATATGGTATATAGGGTATATGGTTGTTCAAAAGTGTAAACATTATTGTAATTCTTTGCATACATTGGAAACAGTTTCTTTGGCTGAAGAAGAAAATAGATAACCAAGTTGTTCCTCAGTCATTAATAATTTTATTGGTTTAGTCCATAAAAATAGATCCTTGGGAGGACCCAGGCCATTCATTTTGAACCAGTTCATCCTTTGTATTTTAGGAACTGAAACTCCCATCAGACTTTATTATAAACTTTCCATTTCTGTTCTTTTTTTTAGGTTTGGTGACGATATACCGGGAATGGAGGGACTTGGAACAGGTATGCCATTGATGTGATCATAAAGTATCTCTTCTGACCGTAAAGAGTTAATTTCATACGAGACCTTAAAATGATTGAATGTGAGGGAAAAACAGAAGGAAGAGCTCGGTTTCCATTAAGTTAAAATAAAATTCAATTATAATATAATTGTTTTTAAAGTGATACTAAACTCTGGAATTAAACTCTAGAAATACATTGAAGTCCCTTAACTCTGAACAACAATGTATCTTAATTGTGTATCACTCGCCTGTGGATCCTCCAATCATCTCTGACACTGTCCTTCCTTCTGGAGGGGGGGCTACGTCTGTTCCCATTGGTCCCTGTGTGTGTTGTAAAGTAGTCACCACTCCAAGCTCCGCCCCCCCGGGATGGACTACAATCTCATGTTTAGTTTACTAATTTGTATTGAGATTGTAGTCCATGCCGGGAGCAAGCTTGGAGCGGTGACTACTTTACAACACACACAGGGACCATGGGGAACAGACGTAGCCCCCCTCCAGAAGGAAGGACAGTGTCAGCACAAATTCAGTGATGATTTGAGGATCTACAGCCGAGTGATACACAAATAAGATACATTGTTGTTAATAGTTAAGGGACTTCACTGTATTTTTAAGGATTAACCCCTGAGTTTAGTATCACTTTAATATGGTGGCCTATTTGAATAAGGCTGCAATAACTAATCGATTAAATCGATAATAGTCGATAATGAGAATAGTTGGCAACAATTCTCATTACTGATTAGTTGGAGGGGGGGAGAGAGAGAGAGGGAGAGACAGAGAGGGAGGGAGAGAGAGAGAGGGAGGGAGAGAGAGAGAGAGAGCGAAGGAGAGAGAGGGAGGGAGGGAGGGAGAGGGAGAGAGAGGGAGGGAGAGAGACAGAGTTTCTTTAAATACAACCAATCGATTAATTGAAAAAATAATCGGGCAACTAATCGATTATGAAAATAATCGTTAGCTGCAGCCCTATATTTGAGGATGGTGTTTTTTTTCCTAATGATTCATGGGATCTTCCTGGGAAATAACAATTTGGATACTTATCGCTTCCTTTTTACCCTTTTCTTCATTTTTTTGATTTTCATTAAGCATAAGTATCAGGATAAGATTGAAATTCTGCTCCCCACTCCTGGGGCTGATCGGAGGGCTGAAAAATGATTACTTGATGTTACATATAAAAAAAAAAAAGCACAAAAATTGTAATAAACTCCGAAATGTTTCAAAAAATGATTTTCTCTTTTGCAGACATCACCGTCATCTGTCCTTGGGAGGCGTTCAGTCACTTAGAGTTACACGAACTGGCACAGTTTGGGATCATCTAAGAGATCGTCGGAGGAGCTGAGGAATCATTTCCAGCTTTTAAAAACAAAAAAGGACTTTTCAATGCCATTTATTTCATCGTTTATAACAAGATTGTATGTTTTTGTAAAATGTTTGTAAACCGACCAGATACAGATCCTTTCTACGGCCGTTAGGGCTCCGTCTCTTCATGTCTGGTGACCTCAGTGGGCGTAGGCTCCGGTGAAGTCTCCATTGGCACATTTCCAGAACTTTTTTTTTTTTAGAAAGATGAGATCTGTGCAATCCGTGCCGCGTAGATGGTAGCCAATGGTGTTCCTGCTTTCCTCTAAAAGTTGAATAGTTTCCGCTAAGTCTATATATAGACGCCGTGTATCAAATTTGCTCTGCAAGTGAATGTGTTGCCTCTTCTACCTCCGCGTGCTCTCTTGGGTAATGTCTCCACAGAGCAATAGGATATTATATATGTGACATTTATATTGTTTGTGTTCTAAGATCTATTGTTCTGTAGATAATATATTATTACTGGATAACATTTGTAAACTCTATGGTTTGTTTGTTTTTTGGATGGAGTGGAGAAGGATTACTACTCTTAAAGGAGAACTATGAGGGGAGTGATTTTCACTCATCCTCAGGCCCCGTTCCCACTGCGCGATATGCAAATCGTGCGTTTGTCGCGCAATTTGCATATTGCGCGATATCGCGAGATTTGCAGCGCGACATCGCGTTCAAGCTTGCATTGAGCAAGCTTGAATCGTGCCTAAATCCGCTCCAAAAAGGGTCCTGCTGTAGCGACACACGACCCGCGACAGCAGGACCCTTTGCCCCATTGAAATGCATTGGAGCGCGATATCGCGCGGTAATTTGCCGCGATATCGCAGTAATTACCGCGCGATAAATCGCTCAATGTGAACGGGGCTTCATAGTTTGAGCCGACCTGTGACAATGAAACTGTCACACGCCCAATAGATCGGGAAGTGAGCGCACACATACCGGCGCTCGCTCACTTCTCGATCATCTCCCTGCAGAGAGCCGTAACTGTCACTCACGGCTCCCTGCAGGGATTCTCCCCTCCTCGCTCCGATCCTCCAGCGCTGACTGGCGGAACGGACCGGGGAGGTACAGCTGGCTCTGCCTCTAGATAGGCAGAGCCAGCTGTCACTCACGCAGCTGGGTGGATCCAGGCAGAATTGTCAGCATCCGTTCCGGCTGCGGCGTCTCAGTATATAGGGAGCTGCAGCTCGCGATATACTGAGCTTTGGGTCACAGGAGGACGCTAGTTTATGTCCACCCGTGACTATTAGGAGAACTATGGGGAAAAACACTGACCTCATAGTTCTTCTTTAATGGGTTTTTACTGCTATCCAGAGCTCTGCTAGTTAGATTTACCCTCACTTCCTGTTTTGATGACAACGTTTTAACAAGACAGGAAGTAAAGAAGAATTTGGGGACATAGAAAGAAAATATAGGATGGAAGCGCCACTCCACATATGTAGAATTGTTTTTTTATTTAGGATTGCCAAGAAAAAGCCAACATGCTTTGGGAGTTGTGAAAGTCCCCCTTCTTCGGGGCTTAATAGGCTCAAAGGAATTAATTTTGGACTGGTAAATAATATTAGCAGCACAGAGAGTTTATTGTTTATAGTCCCATCGGCAGCCCAACTGAAACAACACATACAGGTGAAACTCGAATAATTAGAATATCGTGCAAAAGTAATGGCATTAAGTGCTGCAAAAGGGGCCCAAACCAAGTACTGAGTACATATGCATGCTTGTACTTCTCAGAGGTCCGATATTGTTCTATGTACAATCCTTGTTTTAGTGATTGCATGTAATAATCTACTTTTTTGAGGTTGTGGATTTGGGGTTCTTGGGGTTTTCATGAGCTGTAAGCCATAATCATCACACATATGAAAAATCACGGCTTGAATTATCTTGCTTTGCATGTAATGAGTCTCTCTCATATATTAGTTTCACCGCATAAGTTGCATTAGTGAAATAAATGAACTTTGCACAATATTCTAATTATTCGAGTTTCACCTGTAAGGCTTCCAATGGAACTATCAGCAAGAAGCTTTCCATGCTTATAATATTATTTTCTGGTCCAGATTTCATTCTTTTGAGTCTATTCGGCCCTGAAAAAGGGGAGTTTTCACAACACCCAAAACGCGTTGACTTTTCCTGGTCTTATATTGGAAGCAAGGTTAGTTTATTGTTCATGGACAGCCCAACTAAAACAACAAATAAGGCTTCCAGTGGGACAATCAGAAATAAACTGCCCATGCTTCTGATATTATTTTTCAGTCCAGATTTAATTGTCTTGAGCTGATTCAGCCCTGAAGAAGGGGGACTTTTACAACCACCACTTGAAGAATTATTGAGAAATAAAAAATCTGACATGGGTTGTAGTCCCCAAAACTGCTAAAGCAAAACATATTTATTTTAGTCCATGTTGCTGTTGGTCCATTCCCCTTACTTCCTGTCTGATACAATGTTGTCAGCAGGACAGGAAGTGAGTGGAGATCTCTCTAATGAAGCCCCAAATAGAAGCAAAGACCTGGGAGGGGTTCTAGCCCTCCCCCACTCCTTGCAAACCTTATATTATTTGGACATATACTTTAAGAAAGGTCTGTCAGATGTATCCTTGTTGTCTCTACTGAATACTACTAACAATGACGTGTTTATTCTTGATATATGGAGCCAAAATATCATATAGTGCTGGACAGAGTCCACACACGTAATGCAGTCATGGTAAAGGCAGGTTGGTAACCCTCCAATAAAATGGAAGTATGTTTGTTAGATTGTTGGAGGAAATCCACACCAACTGTGGGAGAGTACACGGAATTGTGGCAGATATTGTCCCCTCTGGGATTTAATGTGTAACTAAATATAAAAATAACAATTAATAAAATGGTAAAATAATCTTCTCCCCTTCCATCGGAGTCATAGTTATCTCCTCTCCTTCCATTGGAGTCATAGTGATCTCCTCTACTTCCATTGGACTCATATTTATCTCCTCTCCTTCCATTAGAGTCATAGATATCTCATCTCCTTCCATTGGAGTCATAGTGATCTCCTCTACTTCCATTGGACTCATATTTATCTCCTCTCCTTCCATTAGAGTCATAGATATCTCATCTCCTTCCATTGGAGTCATAGTGATCTCCTCTCCTTCCATTGGACTCATATTTATCTCCTCTCCTTCCATTGGAGTCATAGTTATCTCATCTCCTTCCATTGGAGTCATAGTTATCTCCTCTACTTCCATTGGACTCATATTTATCTCATCTCCTTCCATTGGAGTCATATTTATCTCATCTCCTTCCATTGGAGTCATATTTATCTCATCCCCTTCCATTGGAATCATATTTATCTCCTCTCCTTCCATTGGAGTCATAGCTATCTCCTCTCCTTCCATTGGAGTCATATTTATCTCATCTCATTCCATTGGAGTCATAATTATCTCATCTCCTTCCATCAGAGTCATCTCCTCTCCTTCCATCAGAGTCATAGTTATCTCATCTCCTTCCATTGGAGTCATATTTATCTCATCTCCTTCCATCAGAGTCATAGTCATCTCCTCTCCTTCCATCATAGTCATAGTTATCTCATCTCCTTCCATTGGAGTCATATTTATCTCATCTCCTTCCATCAGAGTCATAGTCATCTCCTCTCCTTCCATCATAGTCATAGTTATCTCATCTCCTTCCATTGGAGTCATATTTATCTCATCTCATTCCATTGGAGTCATAATTATCTCATCTCCTTCCATCAGAGGCATCTCCTCTCCTTCCATCAGAGTCATCTCCTCTCCTTCCATCAGAGTCATAGTCATCTCATCTCCTTCCATTGGAGTCATAGTCATCTCATCTCCTTCCATTGGAGTCATAGTTATCTCATCTCCTTCCATTGGAGTCATAGTTATCTCCTCTCCTTCCATCGCAGCCATAGTTTCATCTTCTTTACCGGGTCATCCAGCCAGGTTCCAGAATTCAGATCCGAGGGTGACAACGCCCTCTGGGCAGCAATGCTGATACAGCTTGGAGTCCGCAAGGCATCATGGGACATCAACACCATAGGAGAGGACCATGTACCAGCACAGGTGCAGAAACCAGGAACGGCCAGTGAGGGATGAGTATTGAGGAATTAAAATAAAGATCTACCACACACTAGCTGTGGACGGTCTACCACAGGACAGGAAACACCTAGGGCCTGGTTATATTTGAAGCCCAGGACCTCGGTGCTGCAAGATAAAATTGCTGATCCAAACACCCCCAAAAACACTCATTTAAGTCTCATTAATTTGACTCCTAAACTTTATTCTCTAAAGACAAATGATTTGTTACAGTTCAGTGATAAAGAAAATGGTACAATGTTAAAGAGAACCTGTCATTGATAAAAAAAGTATTTGGATAATAAGCAGGATCACTAATTCAATGAAACAATGTTTCTATGTATATTCAGTTTGAATAAAGAACCCCTAAGGGGCTCAGCACAGCACTGTGTATTCCTTTATCACCCCCGTGGGCTCCATAGCAGGAAATCTGATTATTAAAATTCTTCTCACACTTGCATTGCCCCATTTTGTTCCATTCTGGGAATTATGGAGTCCAGTATTGACGTTGGATACAAAATTAATGTTGAGGGTCTTATTGAATCATTTTCGGCAGCACCCAGAAGCCGAGATGGTTCCAGACCTTCTGAGTCTTATTGGCATTGGGCTATAGAGTCCGAGATTTAAATAAAAGCCGTTGAACCGAAATTTTCCACTTCTGATTTCTCAACAGCGGCAATATGACTATAAAAATTGTCTTTCCATCAATACCAAGCTTGGAGTATTTCACTTGTCATAGATTCGCTTTGGCCAGTAACAATGTAATAAGAATGGTACAGCGGGCCCTTTCGGGGGTTCTTCCCATCACGTTCGAGAACACCCCATCAGCCCTCAGATAATGGCTCCAAATTATGCAGATAGTGACTTCTAGTTCAAAGTCTGGGCTTTGGCTTGCTGACTCCCCCATCTTAACTCCCCTATTGACAATCCCATATACAGGTCCGTGGTGGTCAGTGATTGGCCAATCTACTGAGTAGAAGACATTATTTCCATATTGGAGGATCAAGGGGCGTTCTAGAACATAACCGAGGATGCCCGGAGGTGTCCGCCGTACCATCCCAGATATACATTAGGTGCATTTTTTATAAAATGATGAGCTGTGTCTTATACAATGATCTATTCTTCCTGAGAATAAACACTTTCTTCAATTGTTTCCTTGTGTCGTCTGATTCCTGTGGAGAGCTTAGAAACATTATTAATCTGCTTATATTTTTTGATTGCAATTGTCAATGTGGAGAAAACAGAATAACTAACAGTTACAGCACCTGAATTAACAAACAAAATTGCACAAAATTACAATACAATATTTTCGATAGCGGTTCTTCTGGGGGAATCGGACTTCAAGCTCTCAATAAGACAAAGAGGACCCCTTCCCCCCCCCCCCCGTTTTATAAAATAAAAA
>NW_017307016.1:724743-726444 GCF_000935625.1 Nanorana parkeri
TCATAAAATCATAAAATAAGTCATAAATGTGTTACTGGTTATTATATATTTTGTATACATAGAATGACAAAAGAGGAGAACGCCCAATCCATGTGAAGGATCGTTTAATAATTTGCTTTTAAAAAATGGTACTCGCAAGAGAAAAGTGACACAAGCGTATTCAATGGTTCCCCCGCTCCCAGGAGGCTATCGCCCATCAGAAGCCATGCGCAGCCAAGTGTGGGCGATCACACTGCAGCCGGAGGGCGTGGCTACGGTGCGATTCACTTCAATGGCCCTGCACGTCTTCTGCAGAAAATGTGAAAGCCGCACAGCCGCACCAAGGCACCTCTATATAGTGCGGTCCTAACTCTAAACTATGAGAGTCTCCATCTTGGAGCACATGGGGGCAGAAGATTTCAAATTGGGTGCAGGTTTGTCAGGAGGAAGCCCGACCTCCCTTAAAGGCACAGGAACACACAAGGGATCCCGCACATCCCATTGGCAGCTGAGAACCCCCATGCGTCACTGCACCAAATCGGTCAAGCAAAACAAATGACAAACGCACTCAACAATTTGTCACCAACTATACAGTAAGGTGCCTCCATGTGCTCCAAGATGGAGACTCTCATAGTTTGAGTTAGGACCGCACTATAAGAGGTGCCTTGGCGCGGCTGTGCGGCTTTCACATTTTCTGCAGAAGACGTGTATCTAAACCTCTGTCATTGTCCTTAGTGCTGAGACAAGTTTTTTTACATGCGGGCTTGTGAGTGTGCCATGATACCTTTTTACTGTTTGCATCTACTGTACGGTCGCACGACTTTCATCTTCCTAGCACGCTGGAAAACCTGCTGAAAATCGTACGATTTTCGGCGGGTTGGTAGCGTGCTCGGAATACAAAAGCTGCACAGGCCGGTGTGCGCAAGCGCACACTGCCCGCTCGGCATTGCAATCATCGGCAAGCCCTCCCCTCAGCTGGGATTTGCCTGTCCAGGATGGGCAGGTTGTACAAGATTTTAATGACGTTACAACCATCGCACAACGAAAGTCATGCGATGGCTGTAAGGTGTATGGCCAGCTTAACCCTTAAGGTTCCCTGCCTTGTGGAGCTGCCCCAGTGTGATCAGGTGGAATCAATTAAGGAGGAGGGCTTGCTGTGATTCACTTGTGCTGGGAAGATTTTGAATTTTTTGTTGTTCAACTGGGTCCATCACAAAGAACCATTAGGCCGTTTTCTTTAAAGGTGGCCATACACCTTACAACCATCGCACGACTTTTGTTTTGTGATGGTTGTAAGCTAATTAAAAGCTCGTACGATCTGCCTGTCCAAGATGTGATGAGGGGGAGGGCCTCCGTTGACTGCAATGCTGAGCAGGCAGTGTGCGCTTGCGCACACCGGCCCGTTTGGCATTTGTCTCAAGAGCATGCCACAAACCCGCCGACAATCGTACGATTCTCGGCGGGTTTTCAAACATGCTCGTCAGACAAAAGACGTGCGACCGTACAGTAGAAACGGTCCCACACCTTCCATACACCTGCCAATTATCGTACGACCGCTGGATTTCCCGCAATTATCGTACGATAATCCGCAGGTGTATGGGCACCTTAAGTTATATAGAAGCGACGAATTTGGTTACAACAAATATTTTTTGAGAGGTTGCACTGGTTCTAATCCATACAAATCAAATTGAAAAAAAAACAAAAAACGGGGAAATTGAGAAA
>NW_017307016.1:726630-744173 GCF_000935625.1 Nanorana parkeri
TATATAGATATATAAAGCCCTGTAAGTTTCTTCATCCATCTCTGGATACAGAGGAATCTTTGTTCTCTGTCTCAGTTTTGCAATGAAATCCGGGAACAGGAAGAGAACAGATTCTGTGTAGCAATATTGACCAAACATTCCAGATGCACTTGGGTAAGAAACAAGTTACGAAATGTTACCAGCAGTGATGTAACTCCCCTGTAAGTGTTATAAGCACAGCGACCCGGGACCCCTACACAGTTCATTGCAGAGACTATAGAACGTCAACATGAAAGCTGCACTTACTATCCTGATCCTGGGGCTCATCTTCATCCACGGTAAATCAGAACATTTCCTTTTTTGTATAAATCTTTGCACGTCTTATCAGCTTCAAATTCTGTTTTATAAATATTTAAAGCCCAGTTCAAAATAGATACAAAAGCAGCAGAGTAACTTTGCTTTTCAATACTTTTTGTTCTCCTGAATGTTTGTTACTTTGTATGAAAACACCTGATGGGAAAAATGAAAATGTAACAAATGATCTCATTACAAAAAAAAACTATGTTGCTCTTTTAAAAATAGAAAAGTGATCCAAACCTAAAGGCTTAAAATGTTCCCTTGATCTCGTATCGTTTTATCATTTTAGAAATATTGATTCATTGCTCTGAGAAGGTGAAATATATTTTCCGATATTGATTTTGTTTTTAAATACGATAACTTTTGTTACCTGTGAAGAGTAGTGTGAGAATCATAAGAGTATAAGGATCATTTTTCGGTCATGATGTAAAACGATGAAGCTCATTTTCTCATCGACCTTTCCAGTTCCTCCTGAAAAAAAAAAAAAAGTGCTATGGGAAAAGTTTCATATGAATTGGATCTGATTGGAAAGTTGAGCATCTTGTGAAATGAAATGTTGGCGGGTCATGTGACCTCTCAGTCTGTTCAGAAACTACAACTCTCAGATTATAATGTTCACAGCTGACTGATAGACCATGATGGGACTTGGAGTCCCATCTCAGGTTAAGCACTTATTCACACTGGAATCGACCAGCATGTACAGCTCCGTGCTGCGTGCACGGCCGTCTCGAGCAGCTCCCGGGAAGGACAGATCCTGCGTGGGATTAGTACGCAACCCCCGTCCTTCTCTATGGGACTATGAGGCCGTATGCCCCCCTACGCTCACCTCAAGTGCTGCCTGGGATTAGTACGCAACCCCCGTCCTTCTTTATGGGACTATGAGGCCGTATGCCCCCCTACGCTCACCTCAAGTGCTGCGTGGGATTAGTACGCAACCCCCGTCCTTCTCTATGGGACTATGAGGCCGTATGCTCCCCTACACTCACCTCAAGTGCTGCCTGGGGTTAGTATGCAACCCCCGTCCTTCTCTATGGGACTATGAGGCCGTATGCTCCCCTACACTCACCTCAAGTGCTGCGTGGGATTAGTACGCAACCCCCGTCCTTCTCTACGGGACTATGAGGCCGTACGCCACCCTACACTCACCTCAAGTGCTGCCTGGGGTTAGTATGCAACCCCCGTCCTTCTCTATGGGACTATGAGGCCGTATGCTCCCCTACACTCACCTCAAGTGCAGGTCCATACGGGTGCGGGTGTCCCGGCTCGGACGCAGACAGGATCCATCCATGCTTACTAATCACACGCAGCACTTGTCCTTCCCGGGAGCTGCCCGATACGGCCGTGCACGCCGCACAGAGCTGTATGTGCGGGCTGATTCCAGTGTGAATGAGGGCTTAGGGTAGGGATGAGCAGGCAATTTAACCTACAATCCCACCTCCAATAAATTGTTATTGAAAACTGACCTCTAATTTTACCATACAGCGCTGCAACACAAAATTAACCCTGAAAAGGTCACAAGCTTGCTGCACCTTTAAATCCCCAAAAAAACACATTAAAGCACAATTCTGGGCTTAGTCTCCCCATCCCCCAAGCAGACTTTTATGCTTTTTTAATACCCTTTCCAGGGGTCACATGATGCCACAGGGTCCTTTTCCTCTTTTCTTATTTTTTTGACTGAGTGGTCCTTAAAGAAGAACTATGGCCTAAAACAAAACTATGTACTGTAGCACCTAATTATAAATCCATCTGCACGTACAGTCCTCTTTTAGTCCCCCTGCAAAGTCCCACAAATAGTTGTTGATCCCGCCAGTGAAGTTCACCCACTGCAGCTGCCCGCGAAGAAAGCGACAACAATGCTGCACTGCTGCTGAGTTCAGAGGAGAGTTGTCAGCCTCATGTAAGTTGTGTCTACTACTGCGGGAGGAGAAGATGTTGCAGGGGTGCGGGAATAGCCCGAAGCAGCCCTTCTGTTCGAGTGAAGCGAGCCGAAGGATCAGCCGAAGCTACGGTTGGATCCTTTGGCTCTTTAGTGAATAACCCTATAAAACTAAGATGTTTGCAGAGTGAACAGCTCTGCAATCATGTTATAAATACATACACATGCACTGAGTGGCCGGATTATTATGACCACCTGACGTTTGTAGGCACATTGGCTATAATTTGGCGCTGACTCTCAGTGTATATGGTATAAATTAGGGATGCACCGATACCGATACAAGTATCGGTATCGGCCGCGATACCGAGTATTTGCATGAGTACTCGTACCCGTGCAAATACTCCAAAACATAAAACGAGTACCTGTGCCGAGTCACAGCCTAGTGCTGCCACTGCATAGAGAGCCCCCTTTTCTGTGCACAATGCCCATTCATCTAGACTTCTTCTCATTCGAAGATACAGCCTGCCTGTCTGTGGGACTCCAGCCTGTACGCACTGAACACAGCCGTTCACGGCTCTCCCTCTCTCAGCGAAAAGAAGTGTCTTTTCTTCCATCCTGGTAATTTCCCCTCTTCGGACTTCTCCAGACACCAGCCACTCATCCATCATTCCTGACATCCTGGTTGCCTTCCAACTGTAAGTCTCACATATTGTCCTATATCAAATATAGCCGAAATCCCAGGTAGTAGCGCTCTTTATATTTGTAGCCTTTTTTATATGTACTGATTTTGCAGGGTACAGCTACAGCACAGCTACAGCCAATTCTGCATACCTGGCTTTATATTATAAGACAATGTAATAATAATATAAAGCCAGTTATACAGAAGTGGCTGTAGCTGTGCCACACTATACAGTGTTCTGGTCTGCAGTCTGGACATGTGCTCATCTATTTTGACCACTAGGGGGATACAAGCCTTACTTAGCAATGGCATGATAAATATTAATTTCATTCAATGTCTTTTTTTTTATATTATAAAAGTTATAATATTTAAAAAAACACATTGAATAATGAAATTAATATTTATCATGCCATTGCTAACTAAGGCTTGTATCCCCCTAGTGGGGAAAATAGATTATCACATGCCCAGACTCCAGAACAGTGTATTATTGTATAGTGTGGAACAGCTGTATCCAATTCTGCATACCTGGCTTTATATTATAAAGTTCTTATAATATAAAGCCAGGTATGCAGAATTGGATATAGCTGTGCCACACTACAGTGTGTTCATGTTCTTCATAATATTAAGAAACTGACCTAAAATCATGATTTTGTATTGCTTTAGAAAAAATGTGACCTGTCCCTTTAAGAAAAAGTATCGGTAATTGGTATCGACGAGTACTTGAAAAAAAAAGTATCGGTACTCGTACTCGGCCTTAAAAAAGTGGTATCGGCGCATCCCTAGTATAAATACATGTTATGTTTTATATACATACACACCAATGTATCCAGTTCCAGTCCAGTCTATGTACATAGTTTTCCTATGCATCAAGCCCTGATAAAGGGGAGGGGGGTTCCGGCTCCTGAAACGCGGGTATTCTTTTATAAAGCCATCCACTTCAGCTTCCATTGTAATGAATCTTCATCTGGACTATATAACCGATCCTGTGGCACTTTCATCTCCACATTGTGGGATTTCAGAGTCTCTGTGTTCTCGGTGAGGAGTTCACTGTCTGTGTCCCGATACTCACTATACATTTCATTATAGGTGAGGCTCTGAAGTGCCGGCAGAGCGCCTGTTCCGGGACAGGAAGTTGTATCTCCAGAGAGACGACCTGTAGAGAGGACGCCGACCATTGCTTCTCCTTGATAATGACCGTAGGATTCCGCGGTATGTGTCTTCTGTATCAGTTATATTACAAGTTTACATTTCTGGTTTTAGCACAAAACTAACAGCGTGTGTCGATCCTAAATAAGATCTCGTGGGATTTCAGAAGTTCACCCCGGCACTGTAAGGGTTAACGGCTCATTTTGGTCTAGTGAATGGAATAAAGTAGATTCTCGCCCGATCCTCAATGCTGCAGCGGTGATCGCCCACCTCTCTCCCACCTCCGCTCTGGCTGTGGAATGTCCCTTGGCATCCTCTGGTCTATTGCAAGTGAATGGACCTGCATTAGACGTGATGATGTCAGTGGGGCTTGGTCCGCCGGAGCCCCGGGGAGGTGAGGCTACGGGCACTGTTCTAGCAGCAAGCTGCTGGGGAAGGGAGGGGGGAGGGGGGGCATCACCATTATGAATTAGAGTTTCACTCCAGCTTGTGACTTTTTTTTTACCAAGTTACAATGTTGAAGTCTGATCACTGGGGGAGAGGAAACTGGAGAAATGCTTCCTCCTGCCTGCAGCAAACTGATCACTGGGGGAGGGGAGGCTGAGGAAATGCTTCCTCCTGCCTGCAACACACTGATCACTGCGGGACAGGAGAAATAGGAAATGCTGCCTCCTGCCTGCTGCAGTCTGATCACTGGGGGAGGGGAGGCTGAGGAAATGCTTCCTCCTGCCTGCAGTCGACTGATCACTGGGGGAGGGGAGACTTAGGAAATGCTTCCTCCTGCCTTCAGCAGACTGATGGCATCATCTAAGCCTAGACAAAGTCACTGACTGGAGCTCAAGGATGGCTACATGATGATAGACAACAATGAGCCCATTTTTATATGACTTTGGTCGGTTTTGCTACAACAAGTGTCCGTTATCCTCAATATTCATTCATCTACTTTTATTTCCTGTTCTAGTTTCTCTGACCCGCGGATGCATCACCAATGCCAACTGCATGACGATGAAGGCGGTATTCCCGCAAACCAACTGCTGCACAACAAACCTCTGTAACTGAAGCCACAATGAGATGTTTACGGCCCCGCAATCAACACTCTGCAGCTTTCTGATCGGCCAAAAACATTGTCCGCACTTCCCTACAACTCCTCGATCATTGCGTTGTGTGTAGACCTTCTGTGATCTCCATATTTCTTGTATGTTTTTCTAGCATTGAAACATTGAACTATATATTAGCAAAGCTCCCCCATCACTCGCAGTAAATAAAAACAAAGGCCCGGGATCAGAAGCTCCTATGGTCGAGGGGCAGCTCTCTGTTTACTACGAGGGATAGGTGGAGGTATTTGGCCAGAATCTATTTTGCTGCAAAATGACAGATTCCTCCTGAGCTTACATTTTGTAGAAATGTCCCTCATATCTCCCCATGGGGACTGCTTGGGGGAAATTTGCTTAAAGGAGAAATATGAGGCGAGTGAAAATCACTGATCCTCATAGTTCCAGCCGACCTGTGACAATGAAACTGTCACACGTCGGCTCAATAGATCGGGAAGTGAGCGAACGCATACCGTCGCTCGCTCACTTCCCGATCCTGTCCCTGCAGAGAGCCGTGCCTTGCCCTCACGGCTCCCTGCAGGGATCCCCCCCTCCCTCCCCTGTCCGATCCTCCAGCGCTGAC
This sequence comes from Nanorana parkeri, assembly GCF_000935625.1. NCBI lineage: Eukaryota > Metazoa > Chordata > Amphibia > Anura > Dicroglossidae > Nanorana > Nanorana parkeri. Next base: position 732,342 of record NW_017307016.1, read on the forward strand.
TGGCGGAACGGACAGGGGAGGGGGGCGGGTACAGCTGGCTCTGCCTCTAGATACGGCCGTATCGGAAAGCTCCCGGGAAGCACAGGTGCTGTGTGTGATTAGTACGCAGCCCCTGTCCTTCTCTATGGGAGTATGTGGCCATACACTGCCCTATGCTCAACCCAGGTGCAGGTCCATGGGGGTGCGGGTGTCTGTACTTGTATGCTGACAGGATAGAGCCTGTCTGCGTCCGAGCCTGGACGCCCGCACCTGTACGGACCTGCACCTGGTGTGAGCATAGGGTGGCGTACGACCACATACTCCCATAGAGAAGGACAGGGGCTGTGTACTAATCACACGCAGCACCTGTGCTTCCCGGGAGCTTTCCGATACGGCCGTGCCCGCAGCATGGAGCTGTATGTGCCGACTTTTCTTGTGTGAATGAAGCCTAAAAAAAGAAAATCAAATGGCTTTGTTTCCGAACACGGACTTGGTGGTCACTTGGTTTTGTTTATAAACGAAGACACGTCACCGACAGCCTACTTTGTATTTCTTTCTAGAAATACTATTGTTGAAGAAAACAGTAACCAGTTACAGTATTATACAAATGTTCCTTAAAATTTAGCATTGAGTCCCCAGATAATGAGGGACGGAATTTGGCAAGAAAAATATCAGCATAGATAAAAGCAACTTCTGCAACCCGTCAGGGGACACCAAAAGACCATTGCACCCTAAAATCTACCAAAAAGCATTTTTTGGTGAAATTTCTAAACAAAAACTCTCAGTAGAAAAGTACCCAGAGGAGGTAACAGCCCCACCAAGCTTTATATCCATGTTACACCGAGATCATATACCACCGGCTGGCCAAGTTTGTGAATGAACATTAGAAACCACATAGTCCAAAAGTCAGAGTTCCCTTTTCCCTCCAAATCTAACGTCATGTTCCAAGAGGGACAGTCTTGGTGATGAATGGAGCTTTCTTAATCTTTGGAGCCAAAGCTACCACTACTACTACTACTACTCACTACTATATAAACCACCCTAATTTTTCCTTTTCCATTGACTTTGCTGCATTTTGGTGAAATGTCCCAATTTTCTTGCCAAAATTTGGAAACATTTTCCATTTGCTCACCTGTATTCGATGTGGATGGGCTGTTCCCTCCGTGAAATGGCGCCCAGCCACCTCAGAGACAACATAGTAATATCGAGGGTCATCCTGCTGCTCACATCCAAACTTCTCATCTGAGGTTTTTATTTTTATTTCCTGAAAACTGAATCTCTTCTATATGTGTCAGTATTATCTCATTGGAATAAAATGTATCGAATGTTCAAAGTGTTCTTTTGTTGTTTCTATATTGGGGCATTTCAGAGAGGAGCTCAATGAAAGAGAAGGCCCCGGTGCAGGACATGGTTTGGTCTCCCTGCAGCTCCTTTTACTAAAGCTCAAATCCGGACAGTAAGGGCATTTGGAGAGAAGTCCTTTTCCTTCCCTGACTTTATTTTTGTCTGTCTCTCTGGAGGAGAGATTCCTTTCATTTCCGGTCTCCCGGATTACACGGGAAGTGAGGGAGAATGTCGCTAACGGACACATGCGCAGAGATAAAAGAACTGACCAGGGGTTCTAAAACCCTCTATCCAAAATATTTTTTAAACTTCACTTGGAGTCCTAATTTACCTTGACACCTATGAAAGTCTAATTCTGGGAATTTTTTAGTTTAGTTTAGTGTCACTTTATTTAATGAAACATACTAATGCAAAATAAACTTTTATTAAATAATGTAACTTTACCACTTGCACCCAGCAGATGGCACTTTATGGAACACCCGTAGCTCTGTGATGGATCACTTTGTGCCATCCTTGAAAACTAATCTCTTCAGGAATAGATAGATAGATAGATAGATAGATAGATAGATAGATAGATAGATAGATAGATAGATAGATAGATAGATAGATAGTACAAATATAACATAACGTCCTCAGGGCCACCCAAACCCTGGAATCTACTCTTATGGGGGAGAATATTAATTTCAAAATACAAATGTATCAGACTTGTCAAAGAAATCATTTCTTTTCTTAAGGTATGAGATCGGAAAATTCACCACCAGACTGCAGACACAATTCAGCCACATTACATTCCCAGCAGATAATATGCAGAAGCTGAATTCATAAGCAACAAGTGCTACCAATAGGTTTTGTTATATAATGGATTCCAGACAACCTGAAGTCATGTATTTTCCATCCAGCAAGCCAACCATCTGGGACCAGGTAGTCACTGCCCTGTGATAACGCCAGAGAGAGCAAAGTCCTTGAAATGTAGGTATAAAGGCAATGCTCTATATATCTCTATGAGCGTGGGTGGTGAGGCCGAGCACTCAATGGTCGTATGTTCTACAGCCCTCCCACAGAGGGTTATAACAAATATATGCTGAGACACATGCCAACATTATTGGAATCCTGTTATGCTGTGCACCTGTCTAACCTCACAAATAATCTGATAAGTGGTAATACAATGTTTCCTTGTTTATAAATGTGTTGACTTTCAGACATCATTCTGCAACATAGTAACAATTTTTGAAAGAGAGTGTTGCATCCTTTATTACCGTGACATGGATATATTTGAGAAGACATGAGTAATTATGCTGAGACAAACATACTATTTGTTTGTTAGGAAGGGTTCCGCTGTTGTTTTTAAATGTTTTTCTTTAATATATGTACAGAGCAATATCAAAGGATTTTTCTTTTTTCTCTTTTGGTATATAAATATGTGATGAAGGTTTTTATATATAATATTTTGTTCAACCCTTGTGTAAAGACCCTCCTTTTCATCCCCTGTGAGATATACTGTATACATCCATCAGCCATAACATTAAATGAATAAGATTGATTATACTGTTCTAGAAATATTTTCCTGCACTGAAATGGAAATTTTAAAAACTGAAACTTAAATTAAAAAAATGGTCAGGCTGAAATTGAAACCGATACCGAAAATGTTTTTTAATTTAATTTTTTCAAAAAATTTTAAATATTTTATTTTTATTTAATTTTTTATAAACTGATTTAATTTTTTATATTTAGTTTTATTTATTCATTCATTTTTATTAAATATTTTTATTTTTTACTATACTTTTAGGGGCTTAGGGGATATTTCCTTTTTAAAATCGAAAAAGAGATTGAGAACACAGAGTCCTCTATCTCTTTTTCTGTATCCCCTGTTATCAATGAACAGGAATCCTCTATGAGTGTCTACTGTTCATTAATAACTTGAAAACATAGTATGTTTACTATAACTACAACTATGAATGAACAGGAAGTGATGTAGATGTGATGTAGATCACTCCCATTCATTCATAATTGAGGATATAGTAACCATACTCTGTCCTCAATTATCTACAAACACTCAGCGATCACTGATCACCGACTCCTTGTACCCGCTCTCCTCTCTGACACGCTGTCACAGGAGGCTGAGCGAGTGGTGTGTGAGGAGAGCTCCGGTGACAGCGCGGCCTGTCTCCGCCCCCCACAGCGCTCTGCAGGACTGTGATAGGAGGCTGAGCGGTGTGGGAGGAGAGACACCGGCCGCTCACAGCGCTCTCCTCCCACAGCGCTCGGCCGGCTAGTTTCTCTCCTCCCCGCTGGGACACAGAGCAGCGCCCAGCGGGGAGGAAATAAATCAGGGATGCGCCGATGTATCGGCAGGAAAAAGACACTTTCGGCATTATGCCAAAAGTACCATTTTCTGCCGATATGTTTCGACGTCCAAAATATCGGTGCATCCTTAGTTACAGTATTATAAAAGTGTTCCTTAAAATCTAAGATTGTGTCCCCAGATAATGAGGGACTGATTTTTAGTTAAAAGCAGCTTCTGCAACCCTCGGGAGACATCAAAAGCCCATTGCACCCTAAAAGCCACCAAAAAGCACTTTTTTGCTAAAATTAGAAAAGTAAGCAGAGGGTCCCCGGTGTCCCACCTGCACCTTAAATGAGAGAACAAAAAATCTTTATATTCGCATTATGTCAAAAACATTTATCACCGACCAAGTTTGTGAACGCACTTCAGAAACCATATAGTCCAAAAATTAGAGTTCCCTTGTCTCTCAAAATGTAACGTTATGTTCCCAGAGGGAGTCTCTTGGAACAATATTATGAAATAAGCTTCCCTAACCTTAAGGGTCAAAGCCCACTGTACCTTATAATCACCAAAAAACACCTTTTGCCTTTGCCATTGACTCAACAATGCATTTTGGTGAAATGCTGTATTTCATTGAAATGTCCCAATTTTCTTGCCAAAATTTGGCGAAGGCTCTCCGTTTGCTTATCTATATTGTGTATGGGCTGCCCATCAATCCAAACATGGAGTGGCAATACTGCCCCCAGCTGGCTCACGGCAACATAGTAAATACGGTGGGTCGTCCTGCTGCTCCCATCCAATCTTCTCATCTGAGGTTTGAATTTGTATCTACTGAAGTGTTGCTGATGGAGGGGAAGTGATGGGGGAGCTTTGAAAATCTTTAGTTGATCGTTTCAGTTCCATTGTAATCATCTCTTGTCTTGAATTTCTAGTAAAACATTTCTCTGTGACAGAAAACCGTTATGGAATCTCTTCTATGCGTGTCAGTATTATCTCATGGGAATAAAATGTATCGAGTGTTCAAAGTTTTTTCTTGTTTCTATACTGGTGCAGACAGAGTAGACAATGTAATGCTTTCAGGTATTTGTGTGTCTAATCCTTGTAGTAAAGCCATGGAATCTGACCCAGTAGAATTTTCTGTTAACATGTTTTTACTATACATCTGTTACGTGCACAAGCTAGTTTGTTACAGGATAAGAAAAAAAACCAACACATAAAACAAACATACATACACATGCATACACTATCCGTCTTTCCTAGCACATGCATTGGTTTCTATAAGACGATACACTAAAAAGTAACTTAGCTTGAAGTTGCAGATATACAAGATTCCATATTGAATAAGACTTCTGGCGATTAGGTATTCACAGGAAAATGGCTTCCGGTTTCAGTGTCTCTCGAAGTGAGGCCTTTAGTCATCCTTTGTTCCAGTGTCAAGTCCCTCCATGGGTTCTGCCTATCCAACTTTTATTCTATTTTCCCCCAATCACCTACATAAGAAATCAATGATTGGTCCAAAGGACACAATCATATCTTTTTCACAGCAGTGATTGGATGGCAATTGAAGTCTCTTTGAAGCTGGCAAACTCTTCAGAGGCCCAGGACTTTCTGATTTCAACACTCCTACTTAGTCTAGGCATGGGCTAGAAAGACAGAGAGCTTGTGGTGTCAAGCATCCCCTGGGAGTGCTGCACTGGGGGTGTCGGAGTAGCACTATGGGTTTGGGACCCCCACAGAGTGAATCAGCACTAGGCTACGACACCACCTGCTTTTTTCTGTACCACGTTTCTTGGGTTAGGCCTTATGGCTAAGACCGGGGGGGTTATACCAGGCTGGAAGGCCTAGCCATTGTATAGCACTTTGGCACCTTATTTTTTTTTTTTGCTCACTGTATACTTTTTTATGTGTCTTTTTTTCTCATTCCACAAGGATGAAGGGTGTGGGTACATCAGCCAACCCTGAGGTCTAGGGGGAGGATGAATGGCCATCAAGTTCCTTCCACCCCTGAATTGCAGGCCTCTCTTTGGTAGAGCCCCTAACTCAGTACTCAGTACCAGTGGCTGGTTTCAGCTGACCATGAGGAGAATAATCCTCCTGACTTTGGCTAGGTGCACTAGAATGTTCTGCCCCTGTCAGGAGCCTTGTGCCCTGGGGGAAGGGGGGTCAGGAAAGCACCATTTAGACATACCCTGTGCACTTTTTGTGTGTGTGTTCACATGGTTTTTGCACACCCATTGAGGGCTTTAAAAAATGCTTGTCAATGTAAAGACTGAGAGGTATGAGGGGGCGGCAGGATTTCAGACCACTTCACATGAATGCCTTACCAAACTCTCCAAACGACAGCACTTTTTTGGACATAAGACAAACAGGTCACCATATCACAGTGAATGGATGAATTCTCATGTGAACATAGCAGCAGCTGTAAATAGAGAAAAGATTGAGAAACATTCAATGTTTACCACAACCGGGAGAAGCTATAAATGGCCAGTTCTCCAGGACAGGCATGAGAAGAATCAGGCAGCCATCATGAAAACACTTGTGGTCTTCGTATTGTTGGGATTTTTCATCTATGGTGAGTGTGTGATGATGGCGTTGTGTATTCAGACCAGGTCCAGCTTTCAACATCTTATTTGTGTATGTACTAGTGAGTCAGAATAACTATACAGGTGATGGTGAGAAGGGATGGAAGGAATCAAAAAGCCCTCCAACCCAATCAGTGTGTAGTACAGTAAAGCCTTCCTAGAACAGAAGATATTCACGTGTTTAATTCCTTCGCATATCCCAAAAATATCCTCAGTAAAGCACAGGGGGCATAGCCTGCATGGTTGTACTGTCTCGTTGGGTCCCGTGTCCTACTCCATAGAAGCCATGGTTTTCATACACTGCAGTGATGATGGCCACAAAGCCTGGAATAGCTGTATGCAGTTTGGAATCAATGGCTCTCTAATATCAGGCTATATTTGCACTATACACCTACACACCAGCGGTTCTGGATGTGCACCTGGCTGATCGAATGATTTGCATGCTTCTGCCCACTGCCCTGCTTCTGACATGAGGAACAAGCCTCTTATTTTTGGGATGTATGGTTGAATGGGACATTTTCCCTCTCAGCGATGCTCATCTCCAAAATCTTTCCTGTCTACATGCATTCTGTTGAGCATTAGCTGCACATCATTCCTCCAGGTCAGCTTAATGATGATTGACCAGTCCTGGGCAATATATGCCAGCATAGTTGCCTCCACCAAGGGAGGCATGTGACAGGGTGACAACAGTAGGGAGACAATTGTTACTGCATAACAGTAAGTGGCCAAACAAGGACTTTCATTGAAGGATGACACTGGGGAGAATAACCATACAGAGTACAGAGAGTACAGAGATACAGAGTTGTGGCTGTAGATGGATACAGAGTTGTGGCCGTAGATGGATACAGAGTTGTGGCTATAGATGAATACAGAACTGTGGCTGTAGATGGATACAGAGCTGTGGCTGTAGATGGCTACAGAGTTGTGGTTGTAGATGGATACAGAGCTGTGGCTGTAGATGGCTACAGAGTTGTGGTTGTAGATGGATACAGAGCTGTGGCTGTAGATGGCTACAGAGTTGTGGTTGTAGATGGATACAGAGCTGTGGCTGTAGATGGCTACAGAGTTGTGGTTGTAGATGGATACAGAGCTGTGGCTGTAGATGGCTACAGAGTTGTGGTTGTAGATGGATACAGAGCTGTGGCTGTAGATGGCTACAGAGTTGTGGTTGTAGATGGATACAGAGCTGTGGCTGTAGATGGCTACAGAGTTGTGGTTGTAGATGGATACAGAGCTGTGGCTGTAGATGGCTACAGAGTTGTGGTTGTAGATGGATACAGAGCTGTGGCTGTAGATGGCTACAGAGTTGTGGTTGTAGATGGATACAGAGCTGTGGCTGTAGATGGCTACAGAGTTGTGGTTGTAGATGGATACAGAGCTGTGGCTGTAGATGGCTACAGAGTTGTGGTTGTAGATGGATACAGAGCTGTGGCTGTAGATGGCTACAGAGTTGTGGTTGTAGATGGATACAGAGCTGTGGCTGTAGATGGCTACAGAGTTGTGGTTGTAGATGGATACAGAGCTGTGGCTGTAGATGGCTACAGAGTTGTGGTTGTAGATGGATACAGAGCTGTGGCTGTAGATGGCTACAGAGTTGTGGTTGTAGATGGATACAGAGCTGTGGCTGTAGATGGCTACAGAGTTGTGGTTGTAGATGGATACAGAGTTGTGGCTATAGATGAATACAGAACTGTGGCTGTAGATGGATACAGGGTTGTGGCCGTAGATGGATACAGAGTTGTGGCTGTAGATGAATACAGAGCTGTGGCTGTAGATGGCTACAGAGTTGTGGTTGTAGATGGATACAGAGTTGTGGCTGTAGATGGATACAGAGTTGTGGCCATAGATGGATACAGAGTTGTGGCTATAGATGAATACAGAGCTGTGGCTGTAGATGGATACAGAGTTGTGGCTGTAGATGGATACAGAGTTGTGGCTGTAGATGGATACAGAGTTGTGGCTGTAGATGGATACAGAGTTGTGGCCGTAGATGGATACAGAGTTGTGGCCGTAGATGGATACAGAGTTGTGGTTGTAGATGGATACAGAGTTGTGGCCGTAGATGGATACAGAGTTGTGGTTGTAAATGGATACAGAACTGTGGCTGTAGATGGATACAGAGTTGTGGTTGTAGATGGTGCCATGGTCATCATCAGCTGTATTGTATAATATTAGGAACTACAGGATATGGTGATTGTGGTGATTCAAATACTGCAGAAAGTCGATCACTCAGCAAAAAAGCAACAAATTCAACTGTAATTTTGATGAAGTAGACCTTATACTGACTGTAGAGCAAGTGCTTAAAATGGCTAGCTTGACATGGTCCTATCTCGGCCACCCCAGGCGCTGGCTAACAAGTGCAATTATTAGGACCACAGCTCTGTCTACTGAGCACCAAACACAAGTGTCAGAAGACCTTTTCCACAAGAAAGTTCCTCCAGAATGTCTGCAGGTTAGGAGGATCCTGAACTTGAACCAACAATCCCAGGCAGATCTATTGGGCTGCTGGCTCTTTGTATCTAGTTAGCTGCATGTAAGTATCACCTGAGGTCATACAGACTCCTTTTTAATGTCTTGTTTCCTCTGCAGGTGAAGCTCTAAAGTGTCGGTTGGCCTCTTGTGTTGGGAATGAAACCTGTTTCATAAAGCAAACCACCTGCGACACAAGATTTGACCAATGTTTTCTTATGCTGAGGACCAAACCCATCTGTAAGTAAGCTACGCATAGAGAATTATGGTGAAGCTGTATTTGCAATAGTCACTCTTCTCATCAATAAGGAACACTTCTACAAACCATCTTTGGACATTGTAGGCCCGCCCATGATCTGTGTTTCTCCAACCCATTTTCTAGGTGGATTCACCTAAATCACACCCACTTGCTGAGTTGGTCCCACCCAGACCGCACCTCTAACTATGTGGGGGCCAACCACCACGCCCAGTTGATGTGTTGGTTCTGCCTCGACCCCGCCTCTAAATATCCAGGGACCACCGAACCATGATCCTGATCCCCAGAATTAATGGCTTTCTGAGTCGCTGTGCACATGCAGTAACACAAATAAGGTTGATACTGTGATGCCGGGACATGTCCAAGGAAACAGCATTGGTGGGACCGAGGACCAAGATATGGAACTGTGCACCAGTAGGTATGACTGTTCTTTGCCTAGCTGGGCAATGATCATAAAAAAGGGAGACTCCTCCTCCTGACCCAGCTGTTGTCTTCAGGAAGATGAGGGATTTTTAAGGCTGAACTCCAAGCATTTTAAAACACTACCCTTGCTTGCACCCCCATCCTGCACTGTGAGGGTTAAATGCCCGCTTTTCCTAGGGTACCATTAAAAAGCCCACAACCCAGAGCATCTTAGGGGAATGCCAACTGCTGGGGTAGAAAAGGACAAGGTAATTTAAGGTGCTTGGTAATGGTACCCTTAGCAAAAATGTGCATTTAACCCTTGCAGTAGGGGGGGTCCAACTGTAAGGATAGTTAATTTAGTTCAGTTTTAGTAATAAAAGGTGAAGCTTTCCTGACAAATGATAGTGTTAATCTTGTCATATCTGGTTATCTTGTCTCATAATGTTTACGGAAAACACTAAGGGGGGTAAAAACTCTGTGTACCTTCGCTCTTTTCAAATGGAGACAAAAACTATTGTTATATTTTCTCTCCAGGTTGAATATAATATCAAAATAATACAGCACTACGGCCCCTATATGGTAAATGCTTCTTTCCTATGCTCCTCACCGCCATCTAGTGGCCATATTGCATTATTTTCCTGATATTACATACAACCAGGAAAGTTAACGAAGAACTATGAGGTGGGTGCTTTTTACTCACCTCATAGTTCTAGCCGACCTGTGGCAATGAGACTGTCACAGGTCAGCTCAGTAGATCGGGAGGTGAGCGAACACATACCGGCGTTCGCTCACCTCTCGATCCTGTCACGGCTCTCTGCCGTGACAGGGGAGGGGCTGCATTCCCCCCTCCCCGCTCCGATCCGCCAGTGCTGACTGGCGGAACAGACGGTGGAGGGGGCGGGTACAGCTGGCTCTGCCTTTAGATAGACAGAGCCAGCTGTCACTCACGCAGCTGGGCGGATCCCGACACAATTGTCGGGATCCGCTTCAGCTGCGGCGTCTCAGTATATAGGGAGCTGTAGCTCGCGGTATACTGAGCCTAGGGTGACGGGAGGACGCTAGTTTGTGTCCTCCCGTTACCCTAAGGAGAACTATGGGCAAAAGACTTTACCCCATAGTTCTCCTTTAATATACTAAGAAACTTCATTTTTTGCAGCCATTCAAAAAGAACTAACGCACACAGAGTTTCACAAGGTGAATGTTTATTATAAATACTCCCTTTAGTGATTATTACCCGATCAGAAAGTTTAATGACGATGTTTTATAGGTGATATCTGATAAATGACATGTCAGATCCTGACTCTTCACCTGACATAGAATTATTTATTTTTTCTCTCTCTGTCGCTATTATTGAATATTCTCCATTCATTACTTTCTGCTGTTTTACAGACACCATGGCCCGGGGGTGTACTTCAGAAGCTAACTGTATAGTAATGAAAGCCTATGAACCTTCAACACGGTGCTGCTATACAGACCTCTGTAACTGAGCCGAAGATCCAGAAGAAGTGTGATGGGATAGATGAGCAGAGCCAACGCTGAGCCGAATCATTCCATTTCCTGTTCAACACGGTTCTATATCTCCTCCTAGTTCAGTCCATGTTATATTATCTGCTCCACACTCGGGATAATAAAACTCGTATGCAGTGATATTTCAGAGTCTTATTGATCAATCATAATCAATATTTATTTATTGTTTGCCCAGAATATCTGAAGCCCGAGTCCAGCTTGAGAGAACTAAAAATAAATCATTGTCCTGACCGGAAATCCTTGAGAAGAGACATATTTTGCAGAGTCTGCAGATATATGTCCTTGCGGACCTTGCAAAAATAAAACTGTTGATCTTTACAATCCTTGGGACTAGGGGTGTAACCACAGATCATGGGGCCCTATAGCAAAATTTTGATGGTGTCCCCCAGCAACCTCCCTACTGTTAATTATATTAAAGTCAGGTAGCAGGAGAACTACTGCCTGCATAGTGTGTCCTCCCCCATCTGATGTCAGCTCTACTTGATTAATAATGTCAGTGTCAGCAGCAGCTTCTGCAATTCTTATTGGGGGCCCCCTTCCACCTCCAGGCCCCATAGCAACTGCATGGGCCGCTATGGCTATTGTTACGCCACTGCTTGGTACTTATGAATATCAAGATGGATTCTTTAGCTTCACTAACTTTTCCACCTCAATATTTGCAAATGGTGTATATATACCAGATTGTATACATATAACTAAAAGGTATATCTATATCCAGAACCAATTAAAAATACAGTGAGGGGAATTTATCAAAACTGGGGCAGATGTGCATGGCAACCAATCATTGTCTCTGTTTCATCTCAAATCTTAACTGAACAAACTGAAGAGAGAAGCTGATTGGTTGTCATGTACAGCTGCTCCAGTTTTGATCAATTCCAAGTTTAAGTTTGAAATAGGGTGCTTCCATGATACTCAGTTTGCAAAGCATGCTACGTTCAAACCTTCCTTGAAAGATGTCCAACCACCATTCTCCCTCTACCCCCCCC
>NW_017307016.1:744345-776391 GCF_000935625.1 Nanorana parkeri
CGAAGCACTGATTGACAAAACAATATATACAACGTCAGGATTTACTTTATTGGCATCATTTGGCCTAAAGTTCTCAATGTAAAAAGGATCAACTCTAAAGCAGCAATATAGATAGATGGATGCAAAACACAAAGATCAATCACAACGAGGTTCCACCAAAGCAGGCACTTTCTTAGTCCTTGGTCCAATCATTGTGTGTTTGTCTTGGTGCATTGATACCATGTCACGATACCCAGCATGGGTGTCCCAACACCACGTGCAGGTACCTATACAGGTGAACCAAATATGTGAACACACTGCAGATACCACAACAATCTTTGTAAATAATAGTTTTAATAGAAATAGCAAACCGCATAAACACAGGATATCCCACCACCACCTTCAAGAGACAAATAAGAACCACAATATATACAAACAGCAAGGGCCACGAGCCACAGATCGGGAGAACTCAGGGGTACAAGTCAGGAGTCAGGGTCCAAGGCAGAAACAGGATACTGGTGACAGGAAATTGGTAACAGGAAACAGGATACTGGTAACAGGTAATGGCAACAATACTGTGACACAGGCCTCACAGCAGGGAGAGGTTAAATACCCTGCCAGGGCAGCACCATGTGGCGACTAATTGCTGGCAGACCCCTGCAGGCGAGCACTGGAACTGCAGGATCAGGTTGCAGCTCCACAGTGCCACCCGGAGGTGCTCTGGTCCTTGATATACCAGCAGTAAGAGGGGCGCTGTCTTAGTGGAAGTCGGTCTCATGCATACGCCTGTCTTTCTATGATATCTTGATAAAAAATGTTGGACTCTAAATTTTATGGCGTGGCACCTTCATTCACCTTCTCGTTCCTGGTTAAAATAAGAGAACAACCTCGATCTAGGACAAATCACCTTGGCAGTGGTACCAGGTTACAGCTTTCCCCGTACATACTGCTTGGTGTTCATTTCGGGCCGGAACAAGATAATGTAGCACTTAGGAAAAAAAAGACAAGCCAACAACCCCGCACTGGAGGCCAGTATCGCAAAGATCTCCACAACCACAATATTCTCCCCCTCTGAGCTCAGGTAGGCCGGGATGAAGCAGATCCACACGCTGAGAAATGCGAACATGCTAAAAGTGATGTATTGTCCTTCGTTAAAACTGTCTGGAAGCTTCCGTGACAAAAACGCCACTATGAAACTTATGGTGGCCAAAAAGCCCATATAGCCCATCATGCAGTAAAAGAAGAGGTTGGAGCCCTCGTTGCATTGCGCGATGATGGTGTCTTCTTTAGAAGTCATGTTTAATTCCGGGTAGGGGGGAGAGGTGCCAAGCCAAAACGCGCAGATGGCCACTTGGAAAAACGGACATACGTATATGACGACATTGGAGATCCTGGAATCAAAACGTTTGCCCATTGAGCCAGGCTTGGTGGACTGGAAGACCAGAATCACGGTTATGGTCTTGGCCAACATGCCGGAGACGACCACCGAGAAGGTAATCCCAAAGATAACCTGCCGAATATAGCAGAGAATGGGGACGGGGTAGCCAATGAAAAGGAGGGTGGAGAGAAAGCAGACCGTGAGGCCCGCAAGGATGGCATAACTGATGTTCCTGTTGTTGGCTTTGACCACCGGAGTCTCTGAGTACTTTCGGAAGATGCACACCACTGAGAGGCTCGTCATTGAGAACGTGACGGAGGCCGCAGCCAAAGAGACACCCATGGTATCCTCGTAGGATAAGAACTGGATCATCTTCATGAGACAACTGTCTTGCTGCTCATTGGGCCATTGGTCGTCAGGACACTTCACACAAGCCGTCGCACCTGAAAATAGTACAGATTTTAAAAACTCAACTTTATTCACATTAAACACATAAAAAATGGACACTGCTCTTGGGGGGAGAGTAGTCCAAGAAAGTGGAAATGTTTCCATGGATTTTTTGTTTTCTGCCATTGAGCAGCAAAATATAGAACCTGAAATAGGGATCGGAAAAGTTTGTGGAGAATATTTTTTTGCATAGGAAATAGGAACGCTCCTTCTGTGGCAATAACTTGTGATCTAAGGATCAGAATGGAAAAATGAATTGGAAATCTACATAAATACTGTATAAAGTGAGGACAATATGGGCAAGTGGGCCTGCCTAAGGTTCCTTCCTGTCTCCAGGTATTCCAGCATGTAAGGACCATGAAGACTTCAACCTTGTTCCATTCCTCAACCTTCTGTCCTCATTTCCCGTTGGTCCTTGCACTGGCAATGGCTAACCCTGGATTGGCAGGTGTAGAGCGGTGATGTTACCCAGCAGTGCAGATGCCTTAGATGTCAAGACTCAGGAGGGTCAGAGGCACCGAGTGCCACATGTAGTGGAGGGTGTGTATAGTTATACATTTTCTATATATGTCTCCCAGCCCCATAGAAGTCTATGGGGTCATATTGCACTTGCATGGACATGAGGATGAAGCAGCCAGCCTGCAGGATCTAAACATTGTGGCTGGTCCTGGTGGTAAGAATTGGGTTAGGGTTATCCCTAAGTAGGGAGCTTTGGGGAGTGGATTACTTCTGCTCAGGAGGGGCACATACTTAGGGAACTTTCTTCAAGAGTTTTCATGCCCTTTAAAGTAGAACTGTGGGCAGGCTATGGACATATTCTTAACATGAAGTAAATAAAATCTTCAAAACAAGCATCCACTGACCTCTGTAACTGCCGACACTGTGGAGTCATTGATCCAGAAAGATTGCAGTAGAAGATTCTCAGATTTACTTACTTGTGTAGCTCTGCCCTCACTCTCAGCAGTGACTCCACAGCTCAGCTCACCCCGCATACCCCTCCCAGCAGTGACTGAGCAGCTCAGCTCAATCTGCCCCCCTCTCCCAGCTGTAACTTGGCATCCCTTTCAGCCCTTTAATCTCTAGTGTAAACAAAGAGCATGTGCACAGGAAGAGGGGAGATAGCAGAGTGCTGAGGCCCAACTTGGATTACTTTATTGCATTTATTGTACTCTATCTCCACAGTGCCTCCGGCTACAGAGGTACAAAGGCCACAGTGAGGGCTTGCTGTAAAGCTTATTTACTGTTTGATAAATAGCAAGCAAATATTTTCATGTCCATAGTCTTGTCCATAGTCCAAGCCGCAGCTGGGAATATTTCATAAGCGCGGTTGCCAAATACGTTGTAATTCCAGTGAGTATTGTCACCTGTTTCGTTGGCCACCTCTCCTAGTGAACACGGGACACACTGGAAGCAGCAAACTGGACGATCTTTGATTGAAACCTTTCTGTGTCCCGGATTACACGTCTCACTGCACACCGAGCGTGGTATCTATAATCAAAGATGAATCACAATGTTCACCAACAGCTCAACTAAAGGTGAAGCAGCAAAGAAACAAGAAATACTCTGAATTCAAGACTTTCATGTCACCAACAATCAGGAATAACTATAAACTATATCACCTTGTAAAGATCAAAAATATCGTAATGTGTCCAATTGTATTATATAGGGATGCACAGATACTTTTAGAGTGCCAGTGCCGATACTTTGGCATTTTCATGAGAACTCCCAGGGTTGCAGCGGTTGCAGCTGGGACCTGGGCTCTGGCGCTCCACCGCTGTCCTGAAATCATTAGTCTGTATTGTTTTATAAAAACTGTCACATGACAATAAACAAAAATGTATCAGTACTCGTACTTGTAAGTACTTAGCAAGTACCAGTACTCACAAAACTGGTATCGGTGCTTCCCTTTATTTATATTTAAAATAACAAAATCATAAATTAAAACAGAGATGTACAAATCCCGGGAGCTCCGTGTGCTTCTTACACATGACAGCTGCCTCCTAATTTTTGAATTTTTCTCTAGTGTAGTCCTGGAGCTCAAAAGTATCGGTACTTGTATTCATACTTGTACCGAGTACTGTACTTGGTATCAGTACAACCCTAGTATTATATTATATTTTGATTGGTAGATACGGAAAAGGATACAGAGTGTCACAAATATAACAAACAGACAAGTCTGTAATATAAACCAACCACGATGAATGTAAGTATGTTAGTGGTCATAATTAAAAGGGACACTCCACCCATAAGTGTATTCTTCTGGAATCTCGGTGAGCTTTGTGTATGTATTCCAGATGTGTGCAGTAATCCAGTGTGAGACTTGGAGCTTCCTGTAATAAAGACCGGTCACTGCTGTTCTCTCTCCTTGTGCAAAGTGACTGGTCTTCTCTTCGCCCCACTCCCATAATATAGAATGGTCACTGCTGCTCTCTCTGCTTGTGCAGGGTGACTGGCCTTGTCTCCTCCCCCTCGTGTAATAAAGAGTAGCTTTCTTTAGTAGGTGGAGCCTACTGGGCCCCTTCCACATTTCTCCTCTCTGCTGGCTATGTACTGCACAGTGATGATGTCACTGCTCATTTGGTGATCACAAAGTGGATTTATATTCTTTGTGGCTACTGAGGGATGTATGCACAAATGAAAGTTTTTGTGCCATACATTTGGCTGCAAAGCATATCTAAAGCCATCTTTTTTGGCTTTACTTTTAGATAGAGTGCAGGTGGGTCTGACCCCCCCATAGAAATTCCTATTTTTATGGTTGTTACTGCAGCAGTAGAGGGGAAATCTTTTAATGAAGACACCCGTTCCTGCAACAATGGTCTGAGACAATTGTCCATCACTTTGTTGTGATTTTCTCTCACCTTCTGGTGTGCTCAGAACAGGAAATAAAGGAAAATATCCACCACGGGATGTAAACAGCAAAAGAAAAAAAAACTATTCCATTCTATCTAAAACTAGAAAATGAAAAGCTTTGGCTTTAGATACACTTCAACCCTCCGGCATCTATAAACACTGAAATATCAGCTTAGGGTAGACCGACCCTTTAAACCTCACCAAGATGAATCTGGAACTTGTCTTTGATCCCCAATAGAAGTGATTTCTACAAATATAAGATAGTATTACCGTGTTATAGGGTAGTGAACTAAGTTACCTGTTTATGTTCCTGGTTCCAGACTACAGAGCCGGTGTCTAGGGTGATCTGTTTATCTGGAGACGCCCGGGAATCATATCTCCCCACTTTGACCAGTTTGTACTCATCATTAGGGAAAATCTGCAGATTCATTATATCAAACATGCCTGGAACCTCGCCGATCTCATTGAAGAACACGTCATCCCCTGACTGAGTCGTGAAGCTGACATTTTTAAGGTGCCGGAAAACCTGGAACAAATATTGAGAAATAAATCCCAAAAGGATCATTTGTAATGACTTTGTGGTCTGCGGAGTAAATGTATTGATGTGTACATTGAAGTGTGGCCCAATGTTTCCTCCTTTGTGTCTTTCATCACACACTATGAAACATCTGCAATGTACACACATACAATGTAGACATATACACAACATATTATTCTCCTGTTACACAATGTATATGTTTTATAAACACAAAGGTATAACCATAAGGTACAAAATATGGGACTTTAAAGGTACCCAAATATCAAAATAAACAAAGTGTATAAAAGTACAGATGTTTATTTCTGCCCCGAGCTGTGCAAATCAAATTGAAGGAATTTTACCCCCTTTACATCTTGTGGGGAGACTTTGTAGCATCATTGTTGAAGCTGTTGTAGAAACTATACAATAATGTTCGATACGATAATTGTCATCTACAATACCATCTTACTAAAGTTCTCTCTCGCCCTCCCTCTCTCTTTCTTCTTCTCCCCCACCCCCCCTCTCTCCTTTCTCTCTCTCTCTTCCCCTCTCTCTCCTCACTCTCTACCCCTCTCTCTCTTCCCCCTTTCCCCCTCTCCCTCTCTCTCCTTCTCTCTTCCTCTCTCCTCTCTCTCTCTCTCTCTCTCTCTCTCTCGCTCACTCGCTGTTTTGATAACTCTGTGTACACATTCAATAATATCCTGTTACTTTAGGGTGTTGATAGGCCAGAACGTATACTTTCTTGTCTCACTGACAGAAAGTCAGAACCATTATGTATCTTTGTTTCCTTGTTTTTTTTTTTTTTAATATCTGGGGAACATGTTGAGAAGTGTCTGCTCCCTCCGCAAGTATCAGCTGGAAAATTAATTGGTAACTTAATTATGTGGCACTACAGTGATTGTATCATCCCAATAGGAGGTTGTAAGATAATTGGAGGTCATGCAGTTGTTCTGTGCATGGATGTAAAAAGTCTAATACGTAATGGCTCACCCGTTTGCATTTTGGAATTTGAAAACTTTTTTTAATCAGAAATAAACATCTGTATTTTTACCCAATTCATTCTGATCAGATAATTTTTATATTTTGGTACCTTTAAAACCCCATATTTTGCATGTGGTTATAATACGTTACAGCTAGGAGGATAGGGTACCTATCACTTACTGTCAACTTTGCTTCATTGCTCTGTAAAGTATAATCTTATTCTGCAGCTCACAATAAACAAAATCATACAAAAGCACATAACCTGACATTACGCACATCTACTGGTGAGTTTCATCTTAAATGCACTGAATTAAAAAAATATGTAAGCCCTAAAGAAATGACCTTTATGTTGATCTGTGTTGTGCGTATCATATACAAATGCTATTTTTCCATGAAATATTGTTTTATTTCTCTTTCATATTGTTCATCCATCTGAGTGCTGATGATATCCTGCAACCTCTTTGTTTGCAGCCACTCCCTGTCTACATTGCACCCCATACATGCCACAAGCAACATTCATAAAAGTTGAACAGATTCTGAAACAACCAGAACTGGAAAACCAACACCGGATACATTCTATGTTGCTTTGATCATTTTTTTTACATTTATTATGTATGATATGGCGTTTGTATCATTACTGGGTTAATAAGGAGTTAATGTTCCTGAACCGGACTAATATTCTGTTTGCTTAAGGTATTTATTTAAGCAACTGTTATGAATCTTCCTTGTTGGCCTGATGAAGGTGTTGTCTGTGACTGAAAACTGTTGCCAAATGAATGTTGTAATGTAACAAGTTTGCTCTATAATACAAAAAAAGAAGTCATCGCTGCATCTGTCCTTAAACTTCTATATATCGGGTTGCTATGGACTAATCCCTGTTGGTGGCACTATATTTGATGTTTAGGTGGGCTTTATGGATCCTGTCCCTGGGTTCAACACTTCCTGCAGAGCTATGCTGTTAGTGACTCTCTTTCTGGTCCCACCAAGCTCACTGATGTCATTGGTTGCCAGGACATATTGGGATGCCAGCCAAAGTTTCCTGCTCGGCTCCCTGGCAACTGTTGGCCTAAGAGAGCTGAGTGAGAACCCGAACAGAGCGTCACAAGTTACTAAGAGCTCTTAGCAACCTGGGACGCTGTGGTAGCCCTTGTGCCGCCCCCTCAATGAGATGTCACTTGAGCTAACCAGCTCAGGCTGCCTCATTATAGGGATTATTCTTATTATTATTATACAGGATTTATATAGCGCCAACAGTGTGCGCAGCCCTTTACAATGTAAGGAAGACATTACAATCACAATTCAATTCAAGACAAGATGGTAAGGAGGGCCCCGCCCATGAGGGCTTACAATCTAAATGGGATGGATAGACCTGTCTGCAGGTAATACAAATTTGCAAGATTCTACTAATGGTATTCACCACTTTGATAAACAAAAAATGAAATGCATACCTTCCAGGGCAGAAGATTTTCCTCATTGCAGCTCCCGGAAGGAAAGCAATCTAAGAGGTTATGAAGTGCGTAAGCAAAGGCGTAGACCGCAATATAAGCCTGGAAGGTGTAGCTTAGATCTCCAAGTTCAAAAAGTGAATCCACCTCATGCAGACTTTCCTCCCCCGTACATATTCTCATACTATCATTTCCAGTGTTTCCAACAGCACTCCATTTGCAGTCAAAGACAATTTCCCAAAACAGCTTTATAAAGATGTCATCTGCATATCTGGATGGATGAAGTTGGCGCAGATAATGGCCAAACTGAGGCATGGGTTCGCTATGCAGAACCAGGCCGATGGAGCCGTTCAGTAATCTGGCGTGACCTTCTGAAAACATCCCGGGAATAAATGTAAAACTCAACGTGTAGATCCAAATTTTGCCCCTTTTCCCATTTTCCAACATCATGTCCAGCAGAGGCTTGACGTGCATCTCCTCACAGTACAAAACGATGGCGACCGCGGTAGAATTCATGACAACTTCCAGGATTTTCTTGACTCTATCAGGGGAGTATCGAAAATGGATCTTCTCCAGGAAAGCCACGCAGCCCTGGTTGAAATTAATGTCATCTTTGAGTTTTTGTCCATCTAGAGCCCCCAAGTCGTCATCTCTGGTCAGGATTCCGACCCAGGTCCACTCCAGATGTTTCAGCAACTGAGAAATGGCTTTGTTCTGGATGTTCTCATTGGGCACCGTGCGGAGGAAGGAGGGGAACTGAATCCTGTCACCCAGATCTGGATCAAAAGCACCAAAACTAATCTAAAAATAATAAATAAATAAATAAAGAGGAGAGCGGCCATAGTAACATGAATAAAGCTTCTGTCAAGATCATGTTGATCTATTCAATCCTAAATCCGTGTTGCCTTAAATTTGTAATGACTAATAAGACTATTACACAAACTACAGATAAAGGAGAATAGTTTTGACATTCATAGCAAGGGGCATCATCATTTCGGATAGGGCACTATAGTTAAAACGTTTTTTTGTCCACCACAGTCCCACTACTACAGAATTTTGAAGCACCCCTGAGGAGGCCAGAAGGCACGCCTGTGTGCAACGGCATCCTGAATAACCCAGCTCTTAGCAACTTGGGATGCACTGGCCGGTGTCATGCCCAGCTCCTGACAACCAGTGACATCACTGGGTGGGACACTGGTCAGAGCCTAGCCAGATTGCAGAGGCCAAACCCTGCACCCCAATCCCCCTCTATGGTAGCATGCACCACCAGCAACCCCCTCCCACCCCCCAAAAAAATGCTAGGGAAGGTATATATATATATATAAGTAAATGATCTCTTTAAACCTGAAGTTTAACCTGCTTATTTTTGGCCTTCTGTGGACCCCCCTCTGATCATTACAAACCTTATTGTAGTCTCAGTGACATCATCATTGGGCTTCTCTATGCAATGCAGGCAGATCATAGCTGGTGGGAGGGGATGGCAGGGGGCTGTACATGAAAACATCACAGCACCTTGCCTCAGTACTCCTCTCAGGAGCCCTCAGTCTTAATGCAAGCAGAGGGCCGACTGTAGGAAGAGGTTATGCAAATTTCAA
The DNA here is from genome assembly GCF_000935625.1 of Nanorana parkeri. Lineage (NCBI taxonomy): Eukaryota > Metazoa > Chordata > Amphibia > Anura > Dicroglossidae > Nanorana > Nanorana parkeri. Next base: position 753,538 of record NW_017307016.1, read on the forward strand.
AATGCCCTAATGGGTGGGTGTCACTCTGGATATAGCTAATGCCAGGGGCACTATAGGTAATACGTGACTGAAAAGACTGACGGGGATCCTAGGGATCATTTGCTGATACAGTTGCACAGATTCATGAGAATTGTACCTGAGGGTAATTGCAGAGACTCATTATCCTGGCAATGGGGATGGACAGAGTTGACATGGAATCTCCAACAATACCAGCTATGAACGGAAGCTTCCAACCTCTGATGGGATCGTAGATCAAGTCCCTCGTCTCCCATAGCAGCATCATGGTGGCTTGAATCGCCCTCGCCTCGGACACACAGGAATCGAATATATCAAAACCCAAAGTCAGGTTGGGCAGGAGGCTCCCACTGTGATTGATCTCCTCTATGGCAAATATTACAGCCAGAACATCGCGATAATACCTGATGACAAATCTGTTGAAGAAAACGTTATACTGAGTATCCATTTTAACATTTTAATATACAAAGTGACAGAAAGTATATCAGCAATTCATAAAAGAAGCCTACTGTGTTAACTAGATCCAAACCCAGCAGGGAGCAGGGGCAGGAACAGTCAGGCCAGGTAGGAAAGTGCTAGATGATGCTCAATGTCCTCCAGCCAGGAAATGAAGCCGCCTCTATCTGACTTGCGGCAGCTTCTAATACACATTATGAGAAGCTCCCAGTGTGCAGTGATATCAGAGAAAGCCATTTCAGTCCAGGAGAGGAACCGGAACAAGGCCAAAGTTCACATTTAAATCTCATATAAGCATTAAAATGATCCCTGCAATTAAAGGAGAAGGCTTTTCCCCATATTTCTTCTTAGGGTCACAGGAGGACATAAACTAGTGTTCTCCCGTGACCCAAAGCTCAGTATACCGTGAGCTACAGCTACAGCTTCAGCAACGGTATGTGTTCGCTCACTTCCCGATCTACTGAGCCGACCTGGGACAGTTTCATTGACACAGGTCAGCTCAGATTATGAGGCTGAGTGGAAATCACTCACCCCATACTTCTCCTTTAAAGACTTTGTTCCGGCATCTTCTACTATAGAGTGACAACTGTCTCCCAGTTTTGTCCCTGTGTGGTCACCCTGTCACATGCGCCCCTAAGACCCAGTGATGATGTCACTGAGACTACGATAAGGTATGGAGATTACAAGGAGACGTGCTAACACACTTTGCCCGGGGATGATCCCCTATTGTCACTATCAGGAAGCTGGTCCACAGCAATGATGTGTAGCTAATGCTGGAGCAAGCGCATGTACCTACCTTGTCCCTCCCTCCCCCAACCGCTGGTGCTCTTCTCTTTTCTCCAACACTCCGGGTTGAGCGTCCACATTTACAATGCCAGTCCCGCATTGTAAGTGATGACATCAGAGTGTGAACAGCGGAGCGCCAAGGGGAAGTGGCTTAGAGGGACCGGTCAGGAAAGGAGGAAGCCTGAGGTAGTGAGGGCTAAGATATAACATACTGCATTTCAATGTACCCCAGGCATAAATGGGCATTTAACCCTTGCAGTGCGAGAGTAACGCCACTGCAAGGGTCATTTTGCATTTTTTTAAGGAAGCCAAATCTCATGTAAAATAAACCGGCACAAATCAACATTTCCAAATGATATTGTTATTGTCTTTTAAATGATATTTTATTGGATGACAGTCAATCAGCACAGATGTCATCAGAAGGTTTATGACAAGGGATGCACCGATACTTTTCGAGTACCAGTGCCAATACTTGGCATTTTCATGAGAACTCCCAGGGTTGCAGCTTGGACCCGGCTCTGGCGTTCCACCACTGTCCTGAAATCATTAGTCTGTATTGTTTTAGAAAATCTGTCACATGACAATAAACAAAAATGTATCAGTACTCGTACTTGCAACAATGGTATCGGTGAATCCCTTTATTAATATTTATAAAAACAAAATCATAAATTAAAACAGAGATGTACAAATCCCTGGAGCTCCGTGTGCTCCTTACCAATGACAGCTGCCTCCTAACTTTTGAATTTTTCTCTAGTCATGTCTTGGAGCTGGAAAAGTATCTGTACTTGTATGTGTACCGAGTACGGTACTTGATATCGGTGCATTCCTATTTATGAGCTTAACAAGGCAAAAAGAACATTGTCTGGAGTTAACATAATATGTCCAAGTTGCTGAATTAAAACGGAAATAAAAGTTATCTTCAAAGAGAACTTAAATGGGGTGTTTTGCCTATACCGCTGCCGGCTGAGCCTTGGGTGAGCTTGGGTATGCGAGGCGAGGATTGGAGAAGAAAGATGGTGAAGAAAGAGAGGTGAGTTGCATAGTTTAGCAGGGGTTTAATAATCGGTTAAAGGAAGTATGTGTGGAGGATTGGTGGAAACAAAATAAAATATTTGTTCGTCAATTAAAAACAAATGTTAAAAAAATTGAAAGGAAAATGTTAAGACTTAAAATGTAAAAATGTTAATCTACCTCAAATGACCCAAAGCCAAAGATCGCGCGGTCTCTCTAACTACCATAGGCATTGTGGCTGATTCGAGGTTCCACAGACAGACCTCTCAATCAAATCCCATGATACAAAATATTGCAAAAATAATTAACATTTGCATGTATTGCACATTTTTATTTATTGGGCTGCAAAACTTTAATAATTTGTAGAAGAAGAAGAAGAAGGAGAAAACTAAAAATAAATATAACTCACTCTTCACAAGAAGCAACTTCTGGTTTCTCTCGATAGGTCACGTAGGGCTGATAAATGGTGGAATGTATCAATGTGATGACACCGATGACAATGTCCCCGTCCTTCCAGAAGGACTCTATACTCTGCTTCTCCAGATGGCACCTGGATTGGGTGGATTCCTGGGCAACAGTAACCAGTGCTAAGAACACAAGGGCCTTCGACAAACTCATTGGGAGGTGAGAAACTTTGAAGGCAATGGTAAAACTCATGGATGGAGCTCAGAGAAGAAGACACAACATGGTGTGCCTCAATAAAATCGACCGTCCACCATTTATACACGGCTTACTGGACAACTTGGGATGGGCAATTTTTCAGGTATGTGACATCATAATTGAGATTCTTTTGACAAGCTAATTGCAAATTAATTATTTTGTAATGACTTCTATCCATTTCCTGTCCATGTGGATTAAGTACAATTCTAAAGGGAAGCCTCATAAGAGGGAAAGTCATTTTCTTCTAATCTTAGGTCCATTTACAGGCTCTCTTTGACCTCGGTGATGTAATTTTCATGTAGCACAAGTCTCAGAGGGGGTTGTTTCATGGGGATGTTGGGAGCTACGGAGGCTTGGAGCAATTTTTAAATTAAAAAAAACAAGAGATTAAAGATCTTTTGGGTGCAATTTGCAGCTGCGAGCGACAAGAACGGGCATGACATAGTAAATTATATTCTGCAGTCCTTGTTGGTTAACAATATCCTGTTGCAATTTTTAAGTAAAGACAAATAGGAATAATTTGAGTAAAGACAAAAAAGAAATTGTTCCTTTAATAGGAAAAAGAAAATAAGTGAAACATTTAAATAACTGGAAAATAATTGCAGCAAACTTTATCCATAGAGTACAGGAAAATGTGTGTTCCTTCTGCTCCTCAAAGTAGACATGAACTCAAAAACTGAAGATTTCCTATTTTATTGGGAAAAATCTAGACTTGGTAGATGTGCCTACAGTCAGGGCTGTCGCTTTGATGAGGCAGCCTGAGGCTATTGCCTCAAGCGGCATCTCTTTGGGTCATTTGGGGGGGGTGACAGGCAGAGTGGCATGACTGCTCTGCTGCACAATGTTTGCAGTGTGCCTGCCACCCCATTTCTGACCCAAGCATCCTAGGTTGCTAAGAGCCAGGCGGGGAGAGGTATAAGGTCCATACACATCTACTGTTCAGGTCTTAGCAACCTGGGACACTCTGGCCGGCATCCCGCCTGTCACTGTTTGCCAAGAGGTGGGAGGGGCGCCAAGCCAGGTGGAGAAGGCGGCTTGGCCAACACTATCCCCCGATCACCTCAAGCTGAGAAATGATAGGGACAACATTGCCTACAGTACCCTGAGTAAAATGTTTGTCTTGAATTCCTCCTGGAAATTAGCAGTGCACTTCCTAGTGTGCAAGTGTGTCTAGGCATGCTTGTGTCTACAACCTCATAGCTGTATATCTGCTGTATGAGGTCATCTAAGGCAATGCTGCTTCTGACTGCTAGTCTTAACAGATTTGGAGTAAGATTTGGTGATGTCACTGCTGTTCTGCTCATTGTTCTCCATGCTGGAGAGGACGCTGTACCTGAGGAGCTGCAGTGCTAAGCCCTCCATGCTTCTGCTTCATTCATTCTGAGGATCTGTGCTTCCTTCATCTCTATTACCCCACCAGTCATCAGAGCACCGGTCATCTGGGGGCAGCTCTGGCATGAGAAAAAAGCCCTGCCTTTACCAAGATGGCCACCTCCACATAGAGACACAGTGCAAAACAAGGCATGGCTAGTTAGTAAGCGGAAAACAATTAGCTGCATGCAGACCACAGGCAATACTGGTAACTAGTCCCTTTTCACTTGCTTGCCTTTGTTGGCCAAGGCTTCCATCAGCCGTCTTTTTGCTTCTAAACCTTCATCAGAACTTAAATGTCTAGAAATGGGACCTGGGATCTTATTTGTGCTCTAGTAAATTTCTCACCACTTTTTCTTTTTATATAACCATTGAAATAATCATATTTACAGCACGAAGACCCTCCCATGTAATGCTCAGAAAGTGCCTGAAAGGCATGTGTTGGTATCTACAGAGGAGGAACAGGTAAGAGTCTGTAATAATGTTTGCCCTCTAAATTTTCAAACAGCAGCGGCCGCCTGAGTTCCCGCACATTGGGGACCTTGGCAGCCTGCTGGGGACCTGGACATAGCTGTGCCTGTCCGATTCTTTATCTCCTCCTCCTCCTTCCCGGCGCAGGCACAGCCATGGACAGACCCGGGGCTGGAACTACCGCCCCAGGGCTAGAAGCTGGGGGTTCCCGCCGCACACTGACGGGGAGGACTGGGCCAGGAGATGGGTGAAAGACATGGGGCCCAGCAGCGCAGATAATCGGCCGGACTGGACGTGGCAGCATCAGCGGTCTGGACGTGGGGGAGGCCGGGTCCCAACATCGTAGGTGAGGAGCCACTGCAGATGTCCACGTCATCTGGGTTTTGCTTGACCTGGGTGAGATCGACACGCAGGCTGGTAAGAGGAATTCTGCTTTGGGGACATGTATTTGCAGAACACATGTTCCCAAAGCAGAGTACATGTCCCCAAAGCAGAATACTATTCTGCCTTTCTGCCTTAGGGACATGTGTTCTGCTGTGGGGACATGTGTTCTGCTGCGGGGACATGTGTTCTGCTGTGGTGACATGTATTTAGTTTTGGTGACATCCGTATTTAGCCCTGGTGAGAAACCGACCTAAAATCATCAGTCTGTGCTGTTTTAGTAAAAAATGTCACATGTCCCTTTAAGAAAAAGTATCGGTAATTGGTATCGGCAAGTACATGAGGGACAGTACTTGTACTTTTAATTGGTCTTTAAAAAAATGGTATCAGGACATCCCTACCACAAAGATAGGCCAACTTTTAATAAATGGTTTCCTTTATTTACCTGTATTATCATTGCATGTTTAGCTGTACAGTATGTATCAAGTACAAAAGATAAATAACAAGAATAAAACTTTAATTGAGGGTCAGCAGTCATTGAGGTTCTTTCTCATAAGAGCTTACAATCTACAAATTCAGGGAAGACATTCAATTTTTTCTGCCAACCTGATTCTTTGAAACTAAAAATTCTCGGGTGTTCATATGAGGTCTCAGAATGATAATATGACACTTAGGAGCAAAAATGCAGCAAATTAGGCCAAGGCTGGATGAGAGAATGGCAAAAATCTCTACAGCCACCATGTATTTGCCCCTGGTGCTCACATAGGCCGGGATGAAGGAGATCCAAACGCTTGTGAAGACCAACATGCTGAAGGTGATAAACTTGGTCTCGTTAAAGCCATCGGGGAGGTTTCTAGCCAAGAAAGCAACCAAAAGAGTCAAGATTGCCAAAAACCCCAAGAATCCCAGCATGATGTAGAAGAAGGTCATGGAGACGTCCTTGCACTCCACTGTTATGACACCTTTTGTAGCCTTTGTGTTCAGATCGGGAGATGATGGGTATGCGATCACCCATGAAGCACAAATGACAGTTTGGATACTCGATCCAGCACCGATCATGGAGTTGGGGATGGAAGAGCCAACCCATTTCCGAAGATTGCTATTCGGCTTGGTGGCATTGAAAGCAATCACTACCGTAATTGTTTTGGCAAAGATGCAAGACACGCAGAGAGAGAACGTGATCCCAAATATAGCTTGCCGGATTAGACAGGTGATGGTGGCAGGGCGACCGATGAACAAGAAGGAACAAAGGAAGCAGAAGAGGAGAGCCACTAGGAGAAGGTAGCTCAGGCTGCGGTTGTTGGCTTTCACCAGGGGAGTGTCACGGAAGCGAATAAAGATGAAGAGGACCGAAAGAGTAAGCAAGGAGCAGATGCTGGCGACACCGGAGAGGGCAAGGCCCAGAGGCTCCTTGTATGAGAGGAACTCAATCACCTTGGGGATACATTTCACACGCTTCTCATTGGACCACTGATCGTCTGGGCACTGCATACAATCTGTTGCATCTGATTAAAAAAAGGGGCATTACAATGTTATAAATACACAGTGTAACCAATGGTGCAGAAACAGGGGAAGCAGAAAAGTGAACACGGACTTGAGTGGTCCAGATCCACAATGTCTCTACCATAAACCACCACCTGGGGCGGGTTTTCTAGTAAATACTTTTATATGAAATTAATACCCCCCCCCCCCACACTTTCCCCCATAACAACTTCATTTTAATAAAATTAAAGGAGAACTATGGGGTTAGGGCTTTTCCCCATAGTTCTCCCAAGGGTAACGGGAGGACACAAACTAGTGTCCTCCCGTCACCCAAAACTCAGTATATAGGGAGCTCCAGCTCCCTATATACTGAGATGCCGCAGCCAGGACGGATCCCGCCTTTATTATCGAGATCCACCCAGCTGCGGGATTGACAGCTGGCTCTGCCTATCCAAAGGCAGAGCCAGCTGTACTCGCCCCTTCCCCCGTCCGTTCCGCCAGTCAGCGCTGGAGGATCGGACAGGGGAGGGGGGGAATCCCTGCAGGAAGCCGTGAGTGACAGTCACGGCTCTCTGCAGGGATAGATCGAGAAGTGAGCAAGCGACGGTATGTGTTCGCTCACTTCCCGATCTATTGAGCCGACCTGTGACAGTTTCATTGTCACGGGTCGGCTAGAACTATGAGGCTGAGTGAAAATCACTCACCTCATAATTCTCCTTTAAGTTAGTTTCCTGATTTTTTTATTAATATGTATTTTTATATTATTATTATTATTATTATTATTATTATTATTATTCAGAATTTATATAGCATCAACAGTTTGAAAAATAAGTAGTAGTGGTAATCTGTTATGACTATTAAAGTCTCTAATATATAATCTGCACTTTGATTTCTGAACCTTTGTTCATAGAATTATGCACGGCGTAGCATTTCATAGAACGGATGGGATCTGCCTCCATCTTGTGGTATGGAAGTAGTAAGCCGGCTTACAAGCCACTGATGAAGGCTATTACGTATATATTCAATATTTTATTGAATTTATTACATTTTGGGCTTTACATTATCTGAAAAGGGTTCAAATATTATATTAAACTGAATTATATTTTTGGTGCTGCTGTCAGTTTTGTCATCTGGCATATAAGGCCAAATGAATGTAAGCCGCTGATATGATGTAGACCTTTTTTTATTTATTTGTTCGTCTCTGCACTCCTTTTTTCCTTCTGTTGAAGTCTTGCTATTACCATGCATTGGAGCACAATTATGTCTCTCTGTCAAATGATAAAAGGGAGGAGCCTGTACTATAGGGTTGCCACCTTTTCTTCAAACGAAACCCGAGCATTCTATCAACAAGCGGACATTTTTTGGGAGAATGAGTCCTGGCTTATTCATATGTAAAATGTTTTCAGTGGGGGGGCCAGTAGCCTCTATCTTAATTTTGGTTGCCCCTGTCTGCCTGACATCTTGTGTCCGGGTTTCTGCTGCTATGAAACCCAGACACAGCATTCAAAACCTGGACTTTCCGAGTGAATCCTGGACAGGTGGCCACCCTACTGTACTATAGGGCGTCATTATACGTGCGTGCCCATGGTATCCTGGGATCCACATATACACCTGTATATATGATTTTCAGTATATGTATGTAAAATAAATTCAGTAAAATATAATATTAGGTGAATATGTGAGGAGCTGACCACATACCGGTCTCATTGGATATCTCTCCATCTGAGCATGGGATACAATCATAGCAGCAGAAAGGCTCGCCCTCCCGGGGTGCTTTCCGGAAACCAGGGAGGCAGCTGCCGCAGCACACTGAGGGCGGCACCTAGAAAAGATAAATCATACATAACATGCAATCCAAACACAAAAGATTTCTGGGAAAGTTAATCAAGACTCAAGTCCCGTTGAGCGCCATGCTGGCGCCATCTTTGTTTAGCGGAGTCTGCATCAGACTGGGGAAATAAAATAGTATTCTGTCTATGGTCAGCACAACGTACCAGAGAATGTTCATGAACAATGTGGAGGATGAAAATTACACAACTTCTGCTCTTTATTAAATATCTACTAACTAAAACAAAGAAAGACAGATGTGCTTATATATTATTTGCCTCTAAATATCAATCAAAGTGCTTTGATCAATTTGGAGATTGGGTCTGTCCATCCATCTGGTTGTCTGTGTCCAGGCTGGAGAAAGTGGGCAGGGAACTGATAAAGGCTTTATAAGCATTTGCAAGGAGGAAGTTGCTACTATGTATCAATTTCTTTTGGCCAATATCAACTAAAAGACACATTTTAAAATTCAGCTATGTTGCTGGCCATGCTTGTGTGGGTTTCCTCCAGGTACTTCCCAACTGCCTAAATATGGTGGTAGGTTAAGTGGCCATGTATGTATATAAAAATTGGCCGGTCTCAAACCCCTGTAAATGGGGAGGATTAAGGAAAGACCTGGAGGCCTACTCTGTAAAAAACTCACCAAGATCTATTTATGGAAAAGGCTGATATGGTGCCCAGAGAGCCGGTCCATAGAATCACTGAAGATCAGGTGCAACTGAACGGATGTCACACACATACAAATTGTTGGCCATCATTGGGCAAAGGAATCAGCACTCCATTCAAAGGAAATGTCCTGGTGCTCCACACAAAGCAAGTAAAGCAGCAACAGGTATTGTAGGGCTTCCATTGGTGAACAAGGAGGACCATATACTAGATTGCGCCACAATAAAGCTACCATACTGTCCTCCTTGTTCACCTATCACCTGTGGAAACCCTGCACCTGTAATACCTGTCTGTATACATATACATGCTGTATATATAGTAGAAAATGTATAGTAGGCACTCAAGAAAGGTTGACTGGGAAAGATGGACTGTGACATGTGACACCCTGATGCATCAGTGCAATAACTTTGTCCCTTTTGTTATTCTTTGGAAGTTCTTCAAGTGCGTAAATATACTTTTTTTGTAAATTATAGCACACTTTGCATTCCTGGTCCCACATAGACCAATACACAGTTTTAAGGCAGGACATATATAGAAACTTTTTGCGCAAAAGTGGACACACGTCACGGAGCTAACAGGAGGGTTGGCACTTTTCAAAGTCTGCTGTTTTGTGGTCACTTGACCACTAGCCCCTCCTGTACCTTTTCTCTTTCTCATAATGCCCACCCTTGAGCTGTGGTTTGAACCCACCAGTGTGCCCACCCCTCTCACCTTACAGAATAGCCACTCCCACCACAAGCCTCATGTCAGGTTTTTAGCTCACTGTAAGGACTGATTTCATGGCTTTTGAAGGAACTTATAATATAACTAAATGTTTTATATATCTTCCCCAATTTCTTAGGCTCAGTGAGCTTTATAATGCACAGAAATGATACCTGTGTGTATTTCTCTCCCCATATGATGGCTTTCTCATCTAGAACCAGCTTCTGCCCCTTGGGGCCCCAGTCATCGAAGATTCCAACCTTGACCAGACCTCCTTTCAGGTCGTGAGACATATGCCAGTTCAGAACATCGTAAAGCCCCTTCAGTTCTCCTTTCTCATCGAAAGCCACCCTCTCTCCATTGCTGTTTATGAACTGCACGTACTTAATGTAGTAGAAAAGCTTGGGAGAAAAGGTAAATAATACTTTAGACAGCGGCTGATAAGTTAAATGTTTAAATTTAACTGGAACTGCTGTTACTAAGGAGAAAACCTCCAAACAATAGTGAAGGTCTTCTTACCAGTAAAAGCACAATTTTGTTTCTTGAGAAATTTGGGTGTGCTGGCTTTCTCTGTGTTTCATCTAATGTGGTGCCAATGTGCCCTCATCCTGTTGAAATGGTAGATTGGGGGGGGAGCTAAACTTCAGCTCTCCAGCCGTGGTGAAACTTACAACATCTGCCTCTGGATGTCATGCCTGTGACTGTCAGAGCCCTAAAATGCCTATTGAGATTTGTAGTCTGACCACATCTGGAGGGCCGACATTTAGCTACCCCTGTGGTAGATGTTTCTGTGTGTCGTCTATGGCATGTTGTGTGGGATGAAAATAAATAGACTTTAAAGTGGACCTTTCGATCCTTGCATGACTTGACAAATTCCTGACATGTTACAATATACAGCAATAGTATTATTAAAGAAAAAGCTGTCCATGAGCTCTAGTCAGTGTCTTTGCATTTGAGATGATTCCATCAGCTAGCTGCAGGCAAGAGGAATTAAACATTTCCTCAATCTCCCCACCCCCAGTGATCATACTGCTGCAGGCAGGAGGAAGCATTTAATCAATCTCCCCTCCCCCAGTGATCAGTCTGCTGCAGGCAGGAGGAAGCATTTCATCAATCTCCCCTCCCCCAGTGATAAGTCTGCAGGCTGGAGGAAGCATGTCCTCAGTCTCCCCTCCCCCTGTGATCAGTCTGCTGCAGGCAAGAGGAAACATCCCCTTGTTCTCCCCTCCCCAAGTGATGAGATTGCAACAATTTTACTTTGTAGAAAGTCACAAGGTGAAAGGCTGCAACAGGGGCTACTGTGTCAGACATTTGTGAAGAAAGCCAGGAACTGCATGGGTACCAGCATTTATGTCATCTCTACACCTATATTTTAATGCAAGAAGAAGATGGTGACCATGCTTGATGCCTGAATGGGGACGGGTTGGAAGGGAGATTGAGTATGCTTGGAAGACGGGCTTTAAGGGAACAAACCTTTCATGGTGTACAGCATAAGGGAGATTACAACAGGCTGCAGGGTCAATGCTGACAGATTCATGGTCTTTGTTAATGACTTATGTACCTTTCTATGGTCACTAACTAACATGTGCACCATTCTTAAACTGTTGTGATGGAGTATTTCTACAGTTCATAGGTTATTGAATTTTATGTACCTGCCACGGTTGGAAGTTCTTGAAGTTGGCACAAGATCCATTCCAAAATGGTCCCCTTCCAGACTGGCATGACATCATATCATGTATGGCATGGGCCACGGCATACACAGCAGTGTAAACGGACACGGCCAGACGAAAGTTGGCTGTGTCATACACAGAGCTGTCCAGTCTCGTCAAGTCCTCCTTGCCGGTGCAGAAGGTTGTATTGACTCCGTAAGTCGAGGAATTTTCCCTCCACTTACATCTAAAGGCCTGCTCCCAGAATTCCCTAATAAATATATCGTTTGGATATTTGGCAGGATTTATACTGTACAGAAAGTCTCCAAAACCGGGAATATTAGCGCTGTACTTGGCAAGGCCGATGGTGCCGTTCAGCGTCGCCCACAGTTCCTTTTGCGTAAAGACGGCCGAGGGCAGCCAACTGCCGACGGCAATCCAGATTTTTCCAGCTATTTTGCTGTCAATGACGGCCTGAAAGAAAGCGATCAGCTCTGTGGCGTAAGCGTAGAGGACGATGACGTTGGTCTTTGTTTTGTGTATGGCGCTGATGAGGCTGTCCAGGCTTCCTTTTGTTGGCGGAGTCGATAAGGTTTTGGCAAAGGCAACGCAGATGCCATTCTTGGCCATTTCAGTCCTCAGTTTCTGGCTCCCTTGGTCTCCGTAGTCATTATTGGAGGACACTATGCCAACCCAAGACCAGTTGAAATGCTTGATCATCTCCACCACCGCGACAGGCTGCGAGTCTACAGTACCGACAGTCCGTACAAAAGAAGGGAATTGGATTTTGTCGGCCAGTGTTGGAAGGGCTGAGGCGTAGCTGATCTGCAAAAAGGAACATTAAGTGAAAGTTGTACAGTAGATGCTCCATTCTGAAGTTGGTTAAGCTGAAGGATATATGGCAGAGGTGCTTAGCTGACTGGGTGGTATACTCCTAGGCATGTGGCTATGCCATCTGCTGACCAGAATACAAAATGCAGAAGGGATATGTGTATATGGCATCATGTAGAAAGAAGCTGAACACTACCGGAGAACAATGGTTCCTCGGGGTGTCCCCTGTGGTGATTCGGCATGCCATTTTTTTGGTTAAAATTTTGGATACAATCTGACCTGTCTTATAGAGTTGCCTCCTTTTTGACCTATGTATGGCTCTGCTTGAACACCATTTACTCTGAGCTGTTCCTGTGCTTGTTTGCAAGCTATGCTCCTGTTTACCTTGGAACCCAGGTTTGTGGGGCAAATCTGAGGGCATCACACATAACTAAAACCCACGTAACCTTGTGCCTCCTCCTTGTGAAGACCTCATTAGAACTTTAAGGGATTGACTTACTAAAGGAGTAGAGACTGGTTAATAAAAAATGGGAAGCTGTGTTCACTTTGAATGCTCAATAATGTAAAAAGGGTAATTAAAAAAGAGCAGGACTGAATCATTTAAGTTGACCAAACTTCACCTATCACTTCACCTACCCAATTAAGATCAGTGAACATTCATTTTTTAAGGACAAGTCAACATTCTCCTCTCCTAAATCAACCCCAATGTCTCAAGACAGCCCATCATTTCTGGGGGTCACAGGGATGGCCTATACTACCTGGGACTGAACAGGGTTTGACCAGTTTAGGAAGAACTGTAAAGAACATCAGGACCCAACTTCTGCTTTTGTTAGCAAGTTGGATATTAAACGAGGAGACTTCTAAGCCTTATCATACAAAGGAACCCCCAATAAAAAGAGATTACATTGAAATATCTTTAAATATTTGTACATAGGCCTTTATATGGCCAATATTTTGCATAACACTGATTTTTCTGTTACCTGTGGAAACTTTATGAGCCCAAGTATGCGAGCGACAGCAATGGAGCCGGAGGACGGAGAGTCCCCCACCACCGCGGACAGTTTTGGAGGCGCTGACGCACAGCTGTAATTTGGCACTTTGGATTGTTTTCTGGACAGGTAAGACATGACGCTGTCCACAGCCGCGGCATCCGAGTAGCAGGAGTCATAAACCTCGTATCCCAAAGTGAGGTTCGGCATCAGTGTTGGGTTGGCGTTGATCTCGTTGATGGCAAATAACATTGCAAGAACGTACTGATATTTCTCGGTGTAAAACCTGTGAATTAATGGGGACGCCAAGAGTTCAGGTGTGCAATTCGGAAGGACAAAAAGCTCAGAGGTGTATGATATCATACAATTTAAAGGGCCACATCAAGCTCAACACATGTTCAGATCTGTAGGTTGAGCCCCATGTTGGCTTCTCTTCCCTACCCATGACTTCAATGGTGAGATACCCCAAACAAAATGTGAACGAAGGATTCTCCATATTATTGGCTTAAACAATTATTGGAGTCCAGATACAAGCGTGTGACAATTTGATGATGGTCAAGTGAATTAGTTACATTGTAACATAGTCAAAATCAGGAGAGACTCCTAGGGTGACAACACTGCTCCTCCATAGATACAGCACTGTGAATGAGTGTTGTCACCTTAAGACCGAAGCTAAAGTAAAGAACAGAATAAAAGAAAAGGAAAAAAGAATACAAATGCGCCACCACATCTAAGGACTGTTAAATTTTTTCTTTTGGCTTTAGATCAGCTTTAATGGCCAACATTTCTATTTTTGGACTTTTCAGCTATATGTCATTATTGAACTATTTGTAAGATTTTTAAAAACTGTTTCGTTATTATTCTAAACTGGAAATTATATCAAAATAAATAAATTGCTCACTTTTCGCAGGTTCTGAGTGGCGGCTTCGTCTTATATTTCAGCGTTTGTTTGACGGTCTTTTCATGTACAGGAATAAGTCCGCCGATAATGATTTGTCCGTCATGCAGGTAAGCAGGTAACTGCTGCTCGGAGTGCTGGCACTGGGACAAAGCCTGAGACATTTTCACCATTATTATTAGAGTGATCCATACAGCCGGGATCATTATAAGATGCAAATGTCTGAAAGGAAGGGAAAAAACCAATGAAATATAAATTCAAATTACAAACTGGGCCAGAACATGGTGTAAACATGATGGCATTGTTTTCTGTGACACTGTCTTATTCCACGAAAGTTACTCCTAGAAAATGACAAATTATGGCAACACATTTGGAAACATTATTTTTTTTCTTTTATTTAGGCTTTTATCATTCTGGTATTTTTATAAAAATTAAAAATACATTGTAACTCATATACTGTATAAAACAATGGCCTATTGTCAATGAACACATATTTATTTTACATAGGATATCATTGAAATGTTTGCATTTCCCATTACTTTCTGTCCGAGATGCACTACAATCTCCATACAAATTAGTAAACTAAACACAAACTAAACTAAACACAATCTTGAGGAGACCAATCAATTCACAGTCTGGAGATCGATCAACTCCCAATCTGGAGGAGATCGATCAACTCACCGTCTGGAGGAGATCGATCAATTCACAGTCTGGAGGAGATCGATCAATTCACAGTCTGGAGGAGATCGATCAATTCACAGTCTGGAGAAGATCGATCAGTTCACAGTCTGGAGGAGATCGATCAATTCACAGTCTGGAGGAGATCGGTCAATTCACAATCTGGAGGAGATTGATCAGTTCACAGTCTGGAGGAGATCGATCAATTCCCAGTCTGGAGAAGATCGATCAGTTCCCAGTCTGGAGAAGATCGATCAATTCACAGTCTGGAGGAGATCGGTCAATTCACAATCTGGAGGAGATTGATCAGTTCACAGTCTGGAGGAGATCGATCAATTCCCAGTCTGGAGAAGATCGATCAGTTCCCAGTCTGGAGAAGATCGATCAGTTCACAGTCTGGAGGAGATCGGTCAATTCACAATCTGGAGGAGATTGATCAGTTCACAGTCTGGAGGAGATCGATCAATTCCCAGTCTGGAGGAGATTGATCAGTTCACAGTCTGGAGGAGATTGATCAATTCACAGTCTGGAGGAGATTGATCAATTCACAGTCTGGAGGAGATCGATCAATTCACAGTCTGGAGGAGATCAATCAATTCACAATCTAGAGGAGATCGATCAATTAACAGTCTGGAGGAGATCGATCAGTTCACAGTCTGGAGGAGATCAATCAATTCGCAGTCTGGAGGAGATCGATCAGTTCACAGTCTGGAGGAGATCGATCAATTCCCAATCAAAAGGAGATAGATCAGTTCACAGTCTGGAGGAGATCGATCAATTCACAGTCTGGAGGAGATCGATCAGTTCACAGTCTGGAGGTATAAAGTAGTCACCGCTCCAAAAGGAGATCGATCAATTCACAGTCTGGAGGAGATCGATCAGTTCACAGTCTGGAGGAGATCGATCAGTTTACAGTCTGGAAGAGATCAATCAATTCCCAATCAAAAGGAGATCGATCAATTCCCAATCTGAAATGCTGAACAGGAGCAATTAGATGGATTGGGAGACAATGATTGGAGGGGCCCATTCACACGATAGCGCTGAGTTAATCACATGATACCCCACAAGTAGTACACGCAACCACAAACGTAGCGTGTTTGGCCTCATGCTGGGTGCGTTTCATTGCCATTTATTTGAAAGGCATCCAATGTACCTCCCTCCCGCCGTGTGCTGCAACACAGTGGGTGACTACGTCTGTTCCCCATGGTCCCTGTGTGTGTTATAAAGTAGTCACCGCTCCAAGCTCGCCCCATGGACTACAATCTCAGGTTTAGTTTCCTCATTTGTACTGAGATTGTAGTCCATCCCAGGGGGGGGGGAGCTTGGAGCGGTGACTACTTTACAACACACACAGGGACCATGGGGAACAAAAGTATCTCCCCTCTAGAAGGAAGGACAGTGCCAGCACCGATTCAGAGTTGATTGGAGGATCTACAGCCGAGTGATACACAAATAAGATACATTGCTGTTAATAGTTCAGGTACTTGAATGCATTTTTAAGATTTAACTCCTGAGTTTACTGTCACTTTGATGCGGTGTTGATTTATAGGCAATTTCTGGGTGTATATAGAGTATCTGTGTTTGTTACATTTACCTTGAGAAACAGGAATTCTCTGCCTCCAAAATGTTAATTGACTTATGCTTGCTCTTGTATTTGAACTTTTGCATATAGGACCTCAGGAAAGTGTTGAAAGTGTTTCTTTTATGGTGTGTTGGCCATTCCTGTACAAGCAATAAAAACCTGTCAAGGGATCTAATATATCCTCACTCTACGCAAAACCTAAAAGAGAAGTTTTAGCTTTACATATTTATTATCTGGCTGGCTATTATCAGGAAGAAAATAAAAATACACAATTGACACATTAATTCTTTTTCTTCAATTGACATACAAGAAATGATAATAAGAATAACTGACATACAAGAAATCTTTGAAACTTATGTGAAGGATAGAATTGCAAAGTTGTTTTACAATTCGTTATTAAGTATAATTTACAAATAAACTGAGAAAAGAATGTGAAACATAACAATCCGCATGTTATTATTAAATTATATTAAAGTATATAAGTATTAAAGTATTATTAAATACGCTGCAACCTAAAAAGCATTACATGTAAATACGCGGCACATGAAATCCACTAAAAGGAAACAAAGGCAGAAAAAGAAAATAGTATCGATTAGAAAAATAACATAAAATCCACAAAGTATTCCACCCATAAGAATAAGATCATCGTGTGTCCTTCTACCTTATCAGAACCTCACCAGTGAGTACTTGGGATTGTCTGTGGGCGGGATGACATGAAATGAAGGATGCTGCCCTCTCGTTGGCGCTTATATATTACTTACATTCCAAAAGGAATAAAAAGTAACAGTAATTGAAGGTTTTGTATCGTTGGGTCAGCTGCATGTTTAATGACTATAATCAGTGTAATAGGAGCTGTGGATAATGACAGTGTGAGATTGATGACGCAGTCCTGTCGCCGTGATAATTACTGGTGTCAGTCATGTCCCCGAGGAAACCACAGAGGAAGTCATTTCCCCAGGAAAGAAAGTTTATAACAAAATATATCATCAGCTGTTTCCATAGTAAGACATCATGTGATATATGTGAAATACAGAAAATCATATAAATCAAATGATACAAATTAGTTTACTTTTCTTTTTAAATACTAACACATTCATAACATTATCCTAATATCTGACCTCCGTCCTTCCCTTCAGTCTTATATCTGACCTCCGGCCTTCCCTTCAGTCTTATATCTGACCTCCGGCCTTCCCTTCAGTCTTATATCTGACCTCCGTCCTTCCCTTCGGTCTTAAATTTGACCTCCGTCCTTCCCTTCCGTCTTATATCTGACCTCCGTCCTCCACTTCGGTCTTATATCTGACCTCCGTCCTTCCCTTCCATCTTATATCTGACCTCCGTCCTTTCCTTCAGTCTTAAATCTGACCACTGTCCTTCTCTTCAGTCTTCTATCTGACCTCCGTCCTTTCCTTCAGTCTTCTATCTGACCTCCGTCCTTCCCTTCAGTCTTCTATCTGACCTCCGGCCTTCCCTTCAGTCTTCTATCTGACCTCCGGCCTTCCCTTCAGTCTTCTATCTGACCTCCGGCCTTCCCTTCAGTCTTCTATCTGACCTCCATCCTTCCCTTCAGTCTTGCACAGTTGTACCGGCTCTTCTCCTCTTCCTCTGATATCACTGCACACTTTGAGGTTACCACAATGTGCATTAGAAGCTGCAGCAAGTCTGACAGATTTGCCTCATTTCTTGGCTTGTGGACTTCCAGCATCACCTAATCCTTCCTCCCCAGCCTGACTGTGCCGGGCCTCGCCCCTTTCATTTATTGGGTTTCCTTTATTGCATTGCAGAGGCTCAGCTTGGCATGTGGGTGTTATCTGATGTGGGCTGTATGCAAATACAACCTGCCTAGGAACTCCCACTCCTCCAGACTGACCTCCATCGAGGCATTTTGTTTTATAGCAATATTTCCATCAGATATACTTGTTATAATGTATCTCTTTTGTATCTTTTATTCTTTGAAGCTCTGAGGTAGAGGTTATGTCTATCACCCCCGAAACGCGTTGGATTCTGGCTTACTTGATACCTTTACTTCACAATACAGCAGACATTTATCATTTAAAAATTCCCAATGATAATAAAAGTTTTTGTAGTGTTGCCTGTTGGAGAGATTTGTCTGACTTTCTGTCCTGGTGACACAACAGGAAGTGAGGGGAAATGTCCTCAGCTAGGTAAAGACAATCGTAAAAAAAAACAGACAAAGGCTCTCATAGGAGTTGTACTTCAGCTCTGGGGCAACTTTCAAACCTTCTATAACACTGGAGCAAAGCTCTTCAATGTGGCTCCCAATGTTTATTGATTGATTTATGGTTGTTACTTGTATCGGATTACATTGAGAAAGGACTCTGACACCAGAAATATTGTTCCACATGTGAAATAAGGATTGCCGTGCTTTGAAAACATGACGACCCAGATGGGACTTGAACCCACAATCCCCAGCTCCGGAGGCTGATGCCTTATCCATTAGGCCACTGGGCCACTCACACCTGGAACAGCACCTGCAATCTATTCGCAAATAGCTGCTCCATCTACCCAATGATTGATGCTGCTCCATCCATCCAGTCCTAGCACACAGCACAGCTCTGTCTGGCAGGGCAGTAGACCAGATTATTCTCTCTACAGTCCAGTAACACTTACAGGTCTTGTCCCTCCCCCAAGCTTCTTCACAACACTTCTTCAGTTCTAATGAGTATGAGGAATATAAACCAGCATATATACCCCCACCATACCAGGAGCATACCCCAACATTTATACCCCACCATATCCATACCAGGAACATACCGCACCATACCAGGAACATACCCCAGCATCTATACCCCCACCATACCAGGAGCATACCCCAACATTTATACCCCACCATACCAGAAACATACCCCAGTATTTATACCCCCACCATACCAGAATCATACCACAACATTTATACCCCCATCATACCAGGAATATACCCCAATATTTATATCCCCACCATACCAGGAACATTCCCCAGCATTTATACCCCCACCATACCAGGAACATTCCCCAGCATTTATACCCTCACCATACCAGGAACATACCACAACATTTATACCCCACCATGCCAGAAACATACCCCAACATGTATACCTCCACCATACCAGACATATACCCCAGCATTTATACTCCCCACCATACCATGAACATACCCCAGCATTTATACTCCCCACCAAACACATGTCCTATTTTGGTTTTTTGGGATGCGTGTGGGAAGTCCAGTGTCCACAACTAATTCACATTAAGAGAAACATTCGCAATAGGAAAACACCGTACTAACATTTGTTGCATCATTTGTTATTGAATAAGAAACAAATAAGGTCTCAAGGGACGGTCAGCTCCCATGTGACACAGTTAATTGGGCGCCTCGTACTTTACCCCATTCTCCTCTATATGTACGAACCGTCGGTAATTGCATTTATGTTTACATTACAATGAATTAATTTGAACACGGCAGGACTCCGACACGTTCCCCCCAGACGCGGCCTCCGTCTGTCTATAAATATTACAGAAAGGTTCAGCAAATTCCGCATCATGGATACCATTGTATCAGCGTGAGTTCCGTGGCACCGGAATAGTCTGAAGACTTTTACATTACAGATTGGATCACATGGTACGTTGCTGGTAGGGGGTAGTAATCAGAGAAATCCACAATTGTCACTTCACTGAAATTTCAGCAAAATTTTATTTTTATCTGTTGTGTTTTTATGTTTGTTTTAGAAACTTGATTATGTGAAAATATTTCTATTCCTAAAATTTAATAAAAAATGGGCAATAATTTCAGCATGCAGAAAGCATTAAGAAAAATTCCCGCCAGACACCAAATTTTATGTAAATGATGTATCCGTCCTTTCCCTCTTTACATTTAAAATGGTAGATTTTTTTTATTGTTCTATGCATGGTAAAATAAGCAGTTTACATTGCCCATATTTACTGCACCTCCCTTTCCCTTATAGAGAAAAGAAAAGTTAGGCATACACCAGTTAGTCCTTTTATTCCTGATAAAACCTGTCTGTTGGGAGCACGTCAAATGCTTTTATGACTGTGGGAACCTCACAGCTCCATCTGGTGGTTGCCTCTTATCACCGCACCTACTCCAGTCTAGTTAGCCATGGGCTGGTCAGGCTCATGAACTTGGTTTCATGAGCCTCACAGCCTGGGGGTTGGTTAGTGGTGCTTTATTTATGCATCACACATCATTGACCAAGTATAGCCATATGGCCATATGAAGTAAACAACATCATGGCATCCTACCACCCTGGATTCATGTAGGCGCAGGCGGGAAAATTCCTAGGCCACAGCTGATTGGGCAGCAGCGAAAGGAGTTGCCTGTAGGGGAGCTCCTTCTGTCTTTGGAGGAGGTCAGGTTTGCACTGAGATGTCAGCTAAAAGATGTCACAATCATGTAAATCCTGGCCCCTGTGCTTGACTGTGTTCATAAATTTCTAATGCTGATCAGCCCCTGCTGCAGCCTCCCGCTTTGTAACTTGCTATCAAGTGGCAGCGCAGACTGAGGAATCGCTTTTTCCTGCCTGGAGCCGACTGATCACTGGGGGAGGGGAGACTGAGGAAATGTTTCGTCTGATCACAAGGTGAGGGAGTCTGGGGGAAATGCTTCCTCCTGCCTGCAGCAGACTTATCACTGGGAGAGGGGAGACTGTGGAAATGCTTCTTCCTGCCTGCAACAGACTGATCACTGGGGGAGGGAAGACTGAGGAAATGCTTCCTCCTGCCTGCAGCAGTCTGATCACAGGGTGAGGGAGTCCGGGGAAATGCTTCCTCCTGCCTGCAGCATACTGATGACATCATCTCAACCTAGGCAAAGTCACTGATTGAAGATGAAGGATGGCTCTTTTTAATAATAAAAGGTGTGGCTTTTCTTGATACTACTGGTGTATATTGTGTCAGGAATGTCAGCAGTTAAGTTATTGTATACAATAGAATTAAATTCCAGGCTATAGCTGATTTTATACAATGTGATGTGTGGTTTTTTTGTGTGTGACGGATTTGTGTGTTATTTGTAACTTTGTATCTATGTGAAGAATTTTCCTTTCAATGAACACATTGTTTCCATGTCGTGTTACATCATTTCACTCTCACAGTTTCTCTGTTACAGATGAAAGTTGATCCATCTTATTTCAGCTCCAACCAAAGCACCGTCCCGGAATTCATCTTGTCCAGCATATCTTCCATCTATGAGGTCCGACTGCTCCTGTTTATCACATTTACTGTTGTCTACATCATCACCGTCTTCGGCAATGGGGTCATCGTATTGGTCATACAGTTGAATGCTCGCCTGCAGACACCTATGTATTTTTTCCTGACCCACCTTTCCTTTCTGGACATCTGTTACTCCTCGGTCACCGTCCCTAAATTGCTGGATATCCTCCTCGCCGACAACAGGCGAATGCCATTTGTCGGCTGCATTTTGCAGATGTATCTCTTCCACGTCCTGGCGAGCTCGGAGATGTTTCTTCTCACCGCCATGGCATACGATCGATATGTGGCGATATGCGACCCTTTACGTTATGCGGTCCTGATGAGGAGAGCGGTGAGCTTGCCGCTTGGCGCCTGTGCCTGGCTGGGCGGGTTCGTCCATTCTACGTTTCACACCGCCTTCATTTTGCGACTCTCCTTTTGCGGACCGAACCAAATGGACAATATCTTCTGTGACGCCACCCCGCTGATTAAATTGTCGTGTTCGGACGCGACGCTTGACGAGATCATGCTGACCGTGACGCCGGGAATTCTGGGTCCCTCTTGCTTTATGGTTGTTCTCCTGTCTTATGGTTACATCATAAGAAACATCTTGAAAATGAAAACCAGGGAAGGACGGAGTAAGACCTTTTCCACGTGTGCCTCACATCTAATAGTGGTTTCCATATTCTACGGCACGGGTATTATTGTCTATCTGCAGCCCATGTCTGTCTACTCGTCCGCCAATCGCTTCATTACGGTTTTCTACGCCGTCATCACGCCCATGTTAAATCCTATCATCTATACATTGAGGAACAAGGACGTCAAAGGGGCAGTTCAGAAGATGCTGCTCCAGCAGAACATTGCACAGAAAAGTAACATTGTGACGGTTTCATGATATGGGTGGAATTTTAAATCTTACAGCTTTATTGAATCAAGAAATGGTGGTAGGGGTGTAACCAGGGCCGGATTTCCCACAAGGCCAACCAAGGCCCGGCCTTGGGGCAGCAGGGGTGAGGAATTCATGTACCCCAACACCCAGGACATGCAGTTCCAGGCACTGGGCGGGTAGTTGTTTTCTACATTTAGCCCTGATTTAGGCAAGCAGGGCCAAATGTACAGCGGGGAAGCCGCCACTTGTTTCGTACAAGTGATCTTGGCGATGTCACAGAGATCACTTGTATGCAGCCTGCAGGTCCC